>NC_135386.1:7605000-7832500 GCF_049243985.1 Paroedura picta
CTAACCCAGGCCATAAATCCATGATCCAGGAGAGGCAGATTGAAATCCTGCCCTGCTGCACACGCTTCATGGGTGACTTTGATTCTGGGGCAACAGATTCGAGAAGTCACACCCTGCCAGGCTAAGCTACCTCGCAGGGTTGTTGCCATGATAAAATGGAGGGGAGAATGAGGAAAGGCAGGAAGTAAACACTGAGCGTCTTGTGTATTTTAACCCTGCCCTTCACACACAAGGAGCTCAGGAGAACAGCAGCGTACATGGCTTTTTCCGCCCTCCCAACAGAATACAGTAATAATTAAGCAAAAATATTAAAGCCATCCCCATTTTTATTCCCTCCCCACCCCATGGGAAGCCTACACACACACACAAACACGTCTGCCATACATCCAGGGCAGACATCCTATGTTGAAACATGGAAGGAGGGGTTGCACATCTTTTGCAACCTGGCCCCAAGCAAACACCTGGCGGAAGAGCTCCGTCTTGCAGGCCCTGCGAAGCCAGCCTGTCAGGGCCCTCAGCTTTCCCAGGAGACTTTAAGGTGTTACTGGAGCCAAGTCTGGCTTTTCTACCACAAGCCAACACGGCCACCCTCTGAAACGGAACTAACACGGAACGGTCACCAGAAAGGTACAGCCTCAGCAGAAACCGGAATTCAATATATCTTAGTGCAAATTGGGTCTTTAATGCTCCACTCTAAGTTCAGGAACGGAGGGGGGGGGGGAGACAGGGGACACCACATCATTCATTTTCCTCCCATGAAATTGCTTCAAATCCTTTCTTACTTCTCATTGCTCTCTTTAAAAAAAAAAAAATTTCCCCTTCTTTTTCATGCTTTCTGCCAGGTGAAATTCTTCCATGGATCATTTTCATTGCTGGTGTCAAATTTCCCCCATTACAACATATATAAAACAAGTTAGATGGATGACAGAGAGGAGACGCAGGGCAAAACGAATGCACACTCACGTCTGCATGGGTGTGACACTCAGACCCTCAAATGCACACCCACCACAATGGCTCCCTGGACCCTGCTTGGCATTGTGAACTGCCCCATGGAGCAGAGGTGCCAAACTCGTATATTATGAGGGCCAGATCCGGGATAAATCCCTTTCTCAGGCCGGGCTGTGTTTTTCCAGGCACTGGAGATGCAGGCTTTATAAAAGCAGACCTAATGAATGATATTATTTTTGAGCCAGGATACAAACAAAAGCAATCGTGTCCTAGCAGGGAAAGCAATCGGTTTACTGAGGAATCCACCCAAAAAAAAAACAAACAACCATATATATATTTAATCATACACAAGACTAGGTTTTTTTCCCAAGGGATACCATAAAAGAGGGGGCTGATGAACATTTCCATACAAATTAGTTACTATTTGTATATATAGCACTTCTGTATAGATCATATTAATCTTCCTTGCGAGTAAATTAGGTAGTTGTTCAGCACACACACCCAGCATGGACTGGGATGTTTTAATGTTGTATATGTTTTTACGTCTGTAACCCCCCGGAGCACTGGAAGGGCACGATATTAATAAATTATTATTATTAATCATTATTACAAGAAGTCTCTCATTCTTTCTGTCTCTTCCCCCATCCTACTTCTGAGGAGCTTGAGGAGGTGTATTAGGCTCCGCCCTAGACCGCACCATCTCCACAAACGACAATCCTGTGAGGTAGGCCAGGTTGGTCAACCAGCCAAGGTGACCCAGATGACAGGGTCCTGGCTCAGGAGAACGAGAAGGGGTCTGAACCTGACTCTCCCAGATCCCTCATCCTCAAATTCTCATCCCTCCTGCATTTCCCGCAGAAGCAATAGGGCTGAGGGGAAGGCCTGACAAAAAGGCTGTTTCCAAAACCTCCAGGGGATGCATTTTGTCTTCCCAGGTGGGGGGGGGGGGAGACGGGAGTTTGACGTTTCTCACCTTGCCCCAACACTGATTCTGCGCCGTTTGATTCTGTGGTAGACCACCATCGGGAACTGCGATCCTGCTGGTGGTGCTGGGACCAGCCTCGCTCACTATCTGGAAACAAAAGACACACCACATGACACGATGAGTTACCTGAGCAGCATCACAACCCTTCAAAAATGTTGCCTCAGAGGAAGCCCAGCTGGTTAGTCACCAGCTTCCTACGCCCCAGCCAGCTACAATATCCAGTGGGGATGGGGTCGTGCAAAATCAAGGGCGCTTGGGCTAAATCGACAGAGGCATCTCTAAAATCACAAGATTTCATAGTCCTGCTGTATACCTCATTGGCCTGACCGCACCTGGAGTCCTGTATGCAGACTTCAAAAAGGAGGAGAGCAGAGGAGCAGAGGAGTGAGCAGAGGAGAGCGATGAGGATGATCCAGGGCCTGGGGACCAAGCCCTGTGAGGAAAAGCTGAGGGATTTGGGAATGTTCATCCTGGAGAAGAGGAGGCTGAACTTTCAAGGGATCTCCAGGTCCCACCAGGAGGTTGGCACCCAGTGCTGTGCTGGGTAACCTTGAGCCACTGACAAACACTCAACCTAACCTCCCTCACAGGGTTGTTGTGAGAGAATAAAACAGAGGGGGGGGGCTTGAACAAAGCGAGCGGAGTCCCCACTGGGGAGAACAGTGGGATATAAGAGCAACTCCCCATTACAAAAACCAGGATGATATTGGAGACTTTGACGTACTTTATTAGTTAAGCAACCAATGACGTCTTGTTACTATAAATTGATGTTTTCACTGGGATTGTTTTATTAATTGTACTGGTTTTTATGGCCATGAGCTGCCGCGAGCCAGCTGGGCCGGAAGCGGCGGGATAGAAATTTAATAAATAATAAATAATTAATTTTTAAAAAACGAGGTACAAGGCCCACCTATAAATGTTCTGCAAACGTTTCTGAAACATTACAATATATCTGATTCTGCGGAACCAGAGTTTGGCATTTCCTCATCCTTTTTAGATAGCCAATAATTGCTGCATGGACTTTCAATGCCTGTGTGCTTAAACAGTCCATCACGTCAGCATTCAATCCTCAATTACGTGCATACTTCAGTTTTTAAGAGGGATCTCAGCCACTCAGGCGGAAGGTGGCCTCCGGGCTCGTATTGTCTGGTTTAACCACCAGCTCCCGCCAAATGCTCTTCCTGAACAGCATGAAAGCCCCTCTCTCCGCAGCGCTGAGGTCTGCAGAAGAGAGGTCGGGATCCTTGCCAGACCAAGCAATGCTTTACGCTCCAGATTTTAAGCAGTAAACAGGACGGCCTCTCCGGAGCGCCCTTCCATTTTCCTGCTTCCTCAGTCTTCCCCCATCAAAATTTAGATTGCAAACTTCTTGGGGAGGGAATTCATCTCCTTGCTTATACTGTTTGGTATGTGATCCATGCAACGGTTACTTCTAGATTAGACTTCTGTAACTCGCTCTACGCGGGCCTACCCTTGTCTCTAACCCGGAAGTTACAGCTGGTACAGAATGCAGCTGCACGGGTCCTCACTAAATCATCTTGGAGGTCCCATGTTCAGCCTCTGCTGAAGCAGCTGCACTGGTTGCCAGTTTGTTTCCGGATCAGGTTCAAGGTTTTGGTACTAACCTTTAAGACTATACGCGGCTTGGGTCCTGCATACTTGAGGGACCGCCTATCTCCTTATGCCCCCCGCAGGGCACTTCGCTCTGCGGGTAAGAATCTGCTGATGATCCCAGGACCCCGGGAGGCACGCCTGGCCTCGACAAGGGCCAGGGCCTTTTCGGTCCTGGCCCCTACCTGGTGGAATGAGCTCCCTGAAGAGCTGCGGGCCCTGTCGGAGCTCTCTGAGTTCCGCAGAGCCTGCAAAACGGAGCTCTTCCGCCAGGCATTTGTCTAAGGCCGGGTGATGGCCCGGGGCTAAGATCGGACCCCTCTCCCCGGAGGGGGGAGACCAGTACTAAACTGACCTGGTTCCCCAGAGTGTTCCATCCTATGCCCAATTATCCTCCGTTCCCTTCTGCTCATCCAGTGGGCCTGTACGGGAATAGTTTTAATCGCCATCATTGTGACTTAGTCATTGTTTTAATGGGGTTTTAATGGGGAATTTTAATGATTAATATATTGTATTGTATTAAAATGTTGTGAACCGCCGCGAGCCGGTTTCCGAGAGCGGCGGTCATACAAATCAAATAAATAATAATAATAATAATAATAATTTATTTAGGGCCCTTCCACCAGCAATTTCCAACAATGGTAATAGTCAGCCAGCTTGGTGTCATGGTTAAGAGCAGCGGCTTCTAATCAAAACAGCCGGGTTTGATTCCCCGCTCCTCCACATGCAGACAGCTAGGGGATGTTGGGCTAGTCATAGTGCTGTTCTGACCAGTCAGTCCTCTCAGAGCTCTCTCAGCCTCACCTCCCTCACAGGGTGTCTGTTGTGGGGAGAGGAAAGGAAAGGCGACTGTAAGCTGCTTTGAGACTCTTTCTGGTAGAGAAAAGCAGCATAGAAGAACCAACTACTAATTCTACTCTTATTTGGGCAGGTTGACGCACCCCCAAATGGTCAATGGGGAGGGGGCCTGAAACCTTTGACAGCCGAGGCTCTTCTGGGGGGGGGCGTGGCAGGGAGGCGTGGTCAGCTGACATCACTTCCTGGTACCTCAAAGACTGAATATTTCAGCAGTACCGCCATAGTCAAAAAGTTGGAAAAGGCTGTTTTAAGGTGCCTCTGGGCTTGGAACGTAAAGATCTGAAGCTTACTCCTAATCTAATATCCCTTGTCACTCCTGTGGCACCCAAATGCAGGGAAAAGACAGAGCACCTGTTTGCAAGGGCTGAGCATCACTGCCCTGGGTACAAACTTGTAATGCCCTCTCCCTCAATACTCACACACACACACACACACACACTACTCCATACACACTTTCTTGGGAATCCTGGACATCTCATGAATCTCAAGCAAAAATCAGTTTTGCTTCCGCAAACAAAGCCAACTCCGCTACACCAAGGGACTTCCAGCCAGCCTAGAGAAGCTGTGCTCATCATGTGCCTGCTGAAAAGCCCCTCACTGGACGGCAAGCCCCTCGTACGACTGTGGGAATGAAGCAGATGCTCTTGCATGGAGGAGGCGACACATACCTGGCAAAGCCTGAGCTCTGCGTCCTGAATCAGCAGCTATGGCAGAACTTTATTTTCATGTTAGAGTTTACTGAGAGCCGGTGCGGTGTAGTGGCTACAGAGCCGGCCTCAAATCTGGGGAGACCTCGGTTCAGGTCTTGATGAAAGCTGTCTGGGCGGCTTTTTGAGCCAGTCCCGCACTCCCAGCAGAGTCGCTGTGAGAATAAAATAACAGAGGGGAAAGAATGTTGTAAAGCGTTTTGGGCTCACACTAGGTAGAAAAGCAGGGTATAAATGAGAAGCTAAGAAGTCCTCTTCTGGGTTAGACCAGGGGTCCGTCCAGCCCAGCCTCCTGTCCCATGCAACGGCCAAACAGTTCCTCCGGAGCAGGGGGAGTCAACCTGTGGTCCTCCAGAGGTCCATGGACTACAATTCCCATGAGCCCCTGCCAGCAAACGCTGGCAGGGGCTCATGGGAACTGTAGTCCATGGACCTCTGGAGGACCACAGGTTGATTCCCCCTGCTCTGGAGGACCAACAACCCGCAGGGGCCAAAAAGGGCAGAGGGACCAGCCCTTCCTAAGAACCTGAGCAAAGCCCCATATTCCACCTAGTTCAGCATCCTTCCCCCTGCCTCTGGGCTCGAGAGGTCGACTGCCCCCGCACATGGAGGTTCTCCTCGGCCAGCAGGGCCAGTGGCCCCTGAGGGACTGCCTCTCTCCAGCCTCAGAGCGCTGAGGCGCCGACGCCCCCCTGGAAGGGGCCCCTCTGCGGGGCGGGGGGGGGGGGGGAGGGAGGATGGAGCAGCGCGCGCGCGTCCCTCGTGCAGCCCCCGCGCCTCTGCCAACGGGGGCCGGCCAAGGGCTTGGCGCGCCTCCTCCTCCTGCTCCTCACATGACCCCGGCCAGGCGCCTAATCCCGGCTGCCGCGGCCCGGCCTTGGCCACAGCGCCCGCGGAGCAGCATGCAGAGAGGCGGCGGCGGCAGCGCGCGCCTGAGGCTGCTGCTGCTGCTCTTGGGCGCGCTCGGCGCTCCGCCCGCCTCTGCGCAGCCGCCCCCCGCGGAGCCAGGTAGGGAAGGGCCGAGAAAGTCCTGCTTTTGGGGGGGACGGACGGGAGACTCACCCCGAGAAGCAGAGGTGAAGCCGGGGTGCTCCCGGTGGCCCCTGGACGGTGCTCCTCGCCCGCGCGCTGCTTGCCCCGTCGCGCGCGCTGCCCTGGGGTTCAGCCTCGCTCCCAGTTCGGCCAGGTGGCGGCGGGAGCCCTAATTGGGCCTTGGCACGTGGCCCCAGTGCTTAAGGCCGCCGCGCGCACCTGGCGAGCTGCAGGTGGCTCGCGCCGGCCGAGTTGCACGCACGCCTGGGCAGGGGGCAATTCCAAAGTTTGCAGCCGGGAGTGACAGGACACAGAGATGCCCTTCTGGGTAGCCCTGTGTGTGTGTGAAGGAGGTCTTGGGGCACGGGTGGACGGCAAGCTACACCTGGGCAGAGAGTGCGGGCTTGAGAGGGCTCAACAGAGGAGGCATCGCGGTATCCCAAGGTGCCCGAGTCCTGCTGCAGAGGGCACGGGGCAGACCCCAGGTGGGAGTCCTGTGGGCAGTTCGGGGGGCCTCGCTTCAAAAAGGACGTGGGCCAAATTGAAATCTCTGAAGTATCTTGAAGTGTCTGAAAGATTGTCAAGCGGTTCCTGTTGGCAGCAGAGGAGAGGACCTGCATCAATGGGTTTGAACTACATGGGGAACTTTTCAGAGTAGTCCAGTAGCGGAATGGGCTGCCTAAGGAGGTGCTGGGCTCCCCCTCACTGGTAGTCTTCAAGCAGCGGCTGGACAGCTACTTTTCATGGATGCTTAGGGTGGTCCTTCATTGAGCAGAGGTGGGACTAGATGGGCTCTGTGACCCCTTCCATGATTCTATGAGCTTTAGGCCCACCTGTACTGACCTCTGCAGATCATTATCCTGGTCTCTATGGAGCCTTCCAGCTCAATGTCAGTTACACCCAGGAAGCATGTCATACTACAAAATTTGTAGCCAAGTAAATACAACAGCTATGCAGACCGATGAGCCCCTTCCAGCTCTACGCTTCCATGTCATATCTGCAAAGGGAACACATCCGTGCGTACAACCCATTGTTAGATTGTGCAGTCCTCCGTGTAGCATGCGTATGTGTGAACCCAGCTGCTACCCAGCTTGTGGCTTCCTAGAGGGATTTTGCTGGAAATGGCATGTAAGGTTCGTGGGCCCTTGTTCCAGCTTCAGCAAACATACCTGGAGTGTATTTGCATGGTGATGGGTAGATGACACGCCAACTGGATAACTTCTTGAAATGCTGGCAGGGGCTTATGGGAATTGTAGTCCGTGAACATCTGGAGGACCACAGGTTGACTACCCGTTTTAGACTCCTTAGACCAGTCCGCTGCTTCCCACGAGAAAACCAAACTCAAAAGTGGCTTTATAGAGAGGCAGATTTAATGCCAATTAAAAGTTATTGACTGACTGGAGAGGCAGATGGACGCAGGGTGAAGTTTTAAACCCTTTCCCCAGTAAGGAATCAGACTTGGAAACCGCCCACAGGGTTATCGAGTTCCGCTATCCAAAATCTACACGGAAGATCCGACAGTCCTCGCTCTCCCTCAAAAGCCAGCCCTGCCTTAATTCTTCCTACGGGCGATATTCAGCCAGCTTAAGGCAACAAAAAAGGGCCATCGCGAATAAAACCTCTAACCTTTGCGTTTCAGGAAATAAGACCCAGTGCGTCGCCTCTCCCGCGTCGGAATTCCCAGGAGGATTCTTTACCCAGCAGCAGCGAGAAGACGGGGGCATCATTATCTATTTCATAATCATCCTGTACATGTTCCTGGCCGTGTCCATTGTGTGCAGTGATTACTTCCTGCCTTCCCTAGAGATTATCAGCGATTGTAAGTTTCTCTTTATTCCCCCCCCCCCCCGTTTGTGTGTGTGTGTTTTTTTTAAGAAGACCCGGCAATCTCTTCCGTAAAACCAAGCCGCCGTTCCGGAGATCATTATTCTGCGCCATTATTTTGTGCACAATGCGACTGTTTTGGAAAGTCTTCAACAAGAATAAAAAGTTACGCATAATTTGGTAGCGTTTTTCACAGGCGGAGTATCAAAAGCAAGAAGGTTTAAGGCCGGCAAAGAACATCAGCAAATTACTTTGTTGTCGTTTTCAGGCAGCAATTGCAAAGGACCAAACAAACAGCACGAAACTCTTCGCTAAGGTCCTGTGTTCGAAAGATAAGAGTTCGGGGGGGGGGGGGGGATTACTTAAGAAAGCCAATTCCCCAGTCGTCATTCTCTGGAGTTTTCTTTCAGCTGAACTTTGCATGCAGCTAGTCCCGTTAGAGCTGTTGTCTCAGAGCAGTTCTCTCAGAGCTCTCAGCCCTACCCATCTCACAGTGTGTTTGTGGTGGGGAGAGGAAGGAAAAGGCCACTTTAGGACTCCCTCAGGTAGTCTCTCTTCTTACTTTCTGTGTTCACTGTAATCTATGCGAACCCCTGGGTCTGCCCTTATATAGTTAGAACCACCATAGGTAAATAGTAAATTGAATGGTTCCGCTTTGCAGATACTGAAAGCAGCACAATGGGGCTCCCAGCAGACAAGGTCAGAGTCTCTGTAACTGGTGGGCATCCACCATAAGTAGCAACAAATATGGCCGTCTAAATTAACCACCATGACCACAGTGGAAAAACCAATTCTGATGAGGACTAAATAGGCCCCGGAAGGGCTGGAATGTTGAGAGCAGCTTTAAAATAGAAGGAAGAGGACAATATAGCCCCCTCAAGCACTTCCGAAATTTTAAAATCTTATTGTTGAGGTGGATTCAACCATCTTACAATGAGCCGTCCTCCACTTTAGCATTGACTGCAGCTGTTTCCGGGTTCAAAGCAGTTCACCTACTTTCTGCTGCGGCTGGCCTTCAAACGGCCCTGCGAGGTAGGCCGGTAGGTACTCTTTCCTTCATATTGCAAATGTGGGAACTGAAAGCGGATGGAAGTACGGTTAGGACAGCAGCGTGGCTGAGGCCATTTGTCTAGACTGTCCAAGGGACCTCCTAGCTCACAGAACGTTCTTTCAGCACTTCAGGTAAACTCTCAGCATCGATGAGACCCAGACTCATGCGCTGGCTTGTTTTTGCTACTCTTATTCATCCCTGTAGGTCTTGGCCTCTCCCAGGACGTTGCAGGAGCCACGTTCATGGCGGCCGGCAGCTCCGCACCGGAACTGGTCACAGCTTTTCTAGGTAAAATTAAGCGGTCCTCTCTACAGATGTCCTTCCCCCAAACACACACACACACACAATGCACAAAGCAAAAAAAAAAATTATAACTCTGCAAAACAATGTTTTGCTGGCAGGGGTGTTCGTCACAAAAGGAGACATCGGGGTCAGCACCATCCTCGGTTCGGCAATCTACAACCTCCTTGTGATCTGTGCCGCGTGCGGGCTCCTGTCGGGCGTGGTACGTACCCCAGTTCCCAAGACTCTTCTCGGCCGGCAGCAAAGCCAGCTCAACCTGAGGCCGGTTTAATTTGGCCGTCCGAACCAAGCGGCATGCGAACCACTGAAAACCAGTGAGCTACCATGGGCACTGTGTTCTGGCAACTTCCAGAAATTTGGACGCTGAAATGCAAAGCCAGACCTACCTACCTAGCTTATCAACTAATGATTTGTTAGCCAGTGTGGTGTGTTGGTCAAGAGCAACAGCTTCTAACCTGGCAAGCCAGGGTTGATTCCCTGCTCCTCCATTTGCAGCCAGCTGGGTGACCCTGGGCTTTAGTGGCCAGATTTGTCGTAGGGACATGTTGTCCTTGACCCTGGGCCCTTGGGGAAGGGCGGCATCAAAACGTGAAAAAGAAATAAGCAACGAAGAAAACTAAAATCTCCTCTTAAAATGTATTCCTGCAGGCTTCACGGATCTCTTGCTGGCCGTTGTTTCGAGACTGCCTGGCATACACAATCAGCGCGGCGGCGGTTCTCGCCATGATAGTAGACGGCAAAGTTTACTGGTAAGAACCGGAGTTGCGTTGCGCTCCCAGTTGTGGGACCACCCAACGTACGGTCGTGTTTTCAGCTCGCTTTTTCTTTCTCCCCGCACTGAAGGCCAACAATGGTGCAGCAGCATGATTTCCAACCACTGGCCAACGCATGTATTGTTCACGTGATATATCGCAAGCCTTTCGTTTTGATTTTATCTGGTTGGTTCTGTTTATTTGGAAGGCTTTTGGCCTCCAGGATGTTGCTACAACTGATAACAAAATATATATTCAGAGAGATCCTTTTGCCTTCAGCTTTTATTGTTGTAAACTGCCCTCAGGGACCGATTTGGTAGATAGGCAAAGAATCAGCCAGATTTTTAAAATTATTATTAAAGGAAATCAGAAAACTGGTATATCCTTAAACAGAAACATCTTGCTTTTCCTTTAGTATCTCGAGTGGATTATTGTATTTTGGAGGTAACCATTTTTAATTATTGAAAAGGCTGATGAATAATCAAATAAATGGTGGGTCCAGTTTTCAAGGGGGGGGGGGAGACTTTCCATTTTGTGTAACCCAGAAGGGACATTAATCAGGAACCTCCCTCCTCAGCTTTACCTCCAAGCAGCATACGCACGAGTAGCCCTCTGAAATCAGGGACTGCGCTCCGTCAAAACCATCTTTCGCTTGAAAAAAATACAAGGGGTTTCATTGTAATGGCCAATAGTAAATTGCTTCCCTTGAGGCAGGAAAAATAACAAGACCCACTTTAGAATATACATTATGTCTATTTTCACATGACTCACTGATGTGATAACGATCACATGCTATGGAGCTAAGAGCACTTTTATTTATAATCCTCACCTCTCCATAAGGGCAGAGTTATAAATGGCCGTATCCTAGCCCTGTGCCCCAGTCCTTTGCAGCCACCCATGAGGATAATGGGAATCGGGAAATAAGCATTCAGATCTAGCATAAGACTTCAGATCCAATACAAAACGACGGCCGAACTTATCTTTGGCAAGCACAGTTACCTGAAGGTGGGTCGCCCCACTGACTCTTAATGACTGTGGTTCCGTTAAATGAAGATCAGAAACCACATTGTTGAAGTGGTTTATTGACCACAGCTAAGTATTGACCATGATCATGCAAGTGGACACAGGTGAACATGGCTTGTTTTACACACTGCTCTGCTAACCTTGCTTGCCTGCAACTGGAAGAGTTCCACGTCTTGAAACCATTCAGCCGTGTCTGACTCTTGGCAATCTTATGGGTCAACTGGCACGGTTTTCGATCTTGCGCCGCTTCTTTTAGTTGTACAATTCTCTGGCCAGTGTCCATTTGATCTCATCTAACCACTGCGTTCTGTCGGCCTGGTTTCCTTTGACCACTGACCAGTCCTAGCATAACTGCTCTCTCCATTGAGTTGGATCGCAGGATGCGGCCCAAGTAAGCAAGCTGGACTTTCGTGATTCTGCCTTCCAATGATCTATCAGGCTGTATGCACTATAGTATTTCCTTGCTTGTGACTTTTGCTGCCGTGGAATCTGCAAAAGCCTTCCCTAGCACCAGAATTCGACTCTTCTCCTGCCCACATCTTAATCACACTTAAAACCAATTGTGGTTCACATTATGTCTGTATCTATCCCATATGTACCTGAGAAGGGAAAATCTGAACTAAAAGCCAGAATAGTGCCAACAAGCTCCCTTTCCCCCTAAATTTTACTTAATCCACAAAAGGTTTTTTAAAGAGACTAGGTTTTTAAAGAGATTTTTTAAAGAGACTTTTTAAAGAGACTAGAGACTCACCAGTTCTTTGTATTTAAAAGCTGCCATGTGACCATGCTAGAGACAGGAAAAATATCATACTTTCTCCTGGCTGTGGAACAAGACCTTTGGTCCTCACTCAAAAAGCCACTGAATAAGTCATGCTTTGAAGCCAGGATTCTTTGAGTACCTAACTCAGCTTGTGGCCAGTCCCATCAGCTAGACTTGAGATACCTTAAGCACAGAATGCCGAGACTTCTAAAGGGTGGATTTGAGATCTTGCCTTGTCAATCCAGCCTGCAAAGAAAACTCTCCATTGAGCACCATTTCAGGAAAAGCATCCATCCAAGAGGGCTGATTTTTAAGAGTAAGCAGCCGTGAAATGCACAAAGGACAGAAACACCACAAAATGAGTGGGATCGTGTTCACACGGACACTCCCTTTCTTTTAGGTACGAGTGTGCTTTGCTCCTGCTGATATATGGCGCATACATTCTGGTGCTCTGCTTTGACATTAAAATCAGCCAGTACGTCATGAAGAAGTTCAGCCCCTGCTGTAACTGCTTCGAAGGAAATGAGGACGAGACGGAACAGCAGCCGCTAACGGGGTGGAAGGAGACCAGAACCCTCCTTCGCCGACAGTCCAGAGCAGACAGCGGGATTTTTCAGGACGGGTCTGATTACTCTCAACTGTCGATGAGCCTGCATGGACTAGAGGCCGCTTCGGAAGGTAATCCGGGACATTTTGGCGGTGGTTCTTTCGGGAAAGAGCTGGTTCATTCGCCTGGCCCACGTTAGAAAATCCTAGCCCCCAAAGTCTTACGAACAAGACAACCTCTTTGGGAATTTGCAATTTTGAATGCATAGCTTTCTTGAGTAAAGCCTGTTTGCTGCGGAGATAAACTGGCATTTGACACATTTTAAGTTCCTGCAGGGTTTCCTGAATGGGTGGGAGTTAATTTTCTATATATTTATAGAAATTTGTTAATTAGTAATTGGAGGGGGTGGGGAGCGGAGGGGCCCCGGGTGGGCGTGTCCACAGCTCTGCTTTGCAACCATATTCTGCACGATGGCGCCCCTTCTGGGGTTTTTTTAAGCCTGAAGAACGATTTAGGGGTTTCTCAAAGGTAAAAAAGGCTGCACTAGATAGAGGCCAGTCTCCAGGCATGAGAAGATGGGAGTCTTTGCTTGCCAGGACTCCCCCTATGCAAACTCACAACTAAGCTTATAAAATCCAGACCTGCAAAGTCCCAGCTAACAGCTCAATCTGGGGAGGGGGTGGGAAGATAAGTTGGACCCAACTGCGACAGAGTTGTGCCTGTAAAAGACTGTGCCCCAATTACTCCCCGTGGCTTCTCCCTCTCCCTGAGCGTCTTTCCTCCTCGGAGAAACTCCCATACTAGATGTCAGCCTAGCTAAGTGAGTCGTACTTCGGGAGAGAGACTAAGGGAGAGCAAGCTAGGTGAAGATAAATGCATTTTCCCTCCCCTACCCCTTTTCCTGCACCCGCTTGATGTACCGTTACAACAAAAAGCCTCTTGTTTGGCCCTTGCATCCTGCTAAACCACGAACGATGTGATAATGCTTCTTTCTTTGCACTAAGGCGGAACACATGCAAACAATTCTACGGAAGTTAGTCTGGAAGTTCCAAGAGCAACGAGGCTTCCACATTGATTCAGTACACAAAAAGATCACCAGCTCCACATTTCCATGCAGCAGGCCTATTCAAAGATTCTTTTCCCATCAGAACTACACCACCGTCCTTTCACACAGTCTAAAACCCGTCTGTTATCAGGCAGAATTACATTCCCATGTCTGTTACCTTGAGAAGGTGATTCTTTGTCGTTCAAAGCAGATGGGAGATAACTGGCTTTTCTAAACAAAGTTAAAACGCGGAGGAGGAACTAAGCAGTCTCAGTTGTTTAACCGGTTCCTTCTTCTGACAGACCCTCCAAGCATGTTCGCTGTGCCCGAAGCGGACTTGGAAAGGATCGTATGGGTGCTCTCCCTCCCCATTCTGCTTCTACTCTATCTGACGACGCCCGACTGCAGAAGGCCGTTTTGGAAGAACTGGTTCATGCTCACGTTCCTCATGGCGGCGATGTGGATCGCGGCATTCACGTACGTCCTTGTGTGGATGGTGACGATAGTGGGTACGTACCGTCTCCCCTCCTCACTTTCGGAACCGTGACATGAGCAACGCCGCTTAGCGTCACTGACTGTTTGTCATCCAAAGGCAGTCGCCCTTTTGCTCTCAATCCAAGCCAGGATTATTCTGTGAGGTTTATCAGAGAGTCGTCGTGACCAAGTCAAATGTGGGGGACAGTCCCGCTTCCCTAGTGCACAGGCAGGTAGAAGAGGGGTGCCCACCTGGGCTGTTTGACAGAGGCTTACAGTTTATGTACTTTCACCCAGGAGTCCCGAAAGCAGCCTTTCCGGGGAAGGGCTAAAAAGAAAGTTAGCACAAAGCCCTTCTCTCGGTCTTAATGGTTTCAAAAGGGAAGGATTACTCCAATCCTTGCCCACTCACCCTGCGTCCAACTAGGGCCGATATTCTAGTACAAGACGGAGTAACGGTAGCCACCCTCCTCCACTTAAAGTACTTATTTTGCACCGTGAGCTACTCAAGAGCTTCAGCTGCCCTTATCCTGACCACAAATGTGATTCCTTACAAACCTACAGCAAAAAAGACAAGAGCCACGATTTCCATCAAAGTAGTAATGGGTACGAATATCCTACTGAATGTCCCTGTAGGATTCAGTTACGCCTCAATTGTTCAGAAGAGCACTACTCATCAAGGGAATGGTTTCTTTTCCGGTACAGGGAACTTGGAGGAAGGGAGGGCAGTGTCAACATCAGTTGTTTAAAAACGGGGAACCCAAACCGCTGGTAGACCCCTTTTCGCCCGTGTCTGGTTGCTGCCTTCCAGGCACCTCAGCTTGCACTAGCAATCTGGCTGGCGGGCCCCGTAGTCAAGGATTAATCAGCAGACTTCGCAGGCCCAGCGCTCCCAAGGGAATTCTGCGTGCTGCTCTTTCAAGGGCAGATGATTAAAAAAGGGTTAGTGGCTCATGTGATTTCCCAGCGTCCATGTGATGAAGATGCCAAAAGCGGACAGAAGGGATTATGAGCATCGCTGCCGCTCCGGTGAAGACCGCCGTTGTCAGGGAGGGCCGGCTAGCTGGGCGCCTGCCGACAAAAGAATTCCCCAAGAGCTGGAAGGGTTTCGTCGGGTGTTGCCAGGCAGATGCAGTGGGCCAGCTGAAGCTCGTGCTTATTCAGCGCAGTCCACCGCAGAGCTGCAGGCTTCCGATTGGCTCCCCCGCTTTCAAAACCTCACCTTTCCAGACGGCTGGGTTTGTACAGACCTAACTCGCTCTGTGCTTTGAAGAAAGTGCTTGTTGCTGATGGGTTTTTCTCTCCCTCTCCTTCCCCCATCCCTCCTGCCGCTACAGGGGAAACTTTGAGGATACCAGACACTGTGATGGGCCTGACGTTGCTGGCAGCAGGAACAAGCATCCCAGACACGGTTGCAAGTGTGATGGTGGCCAGGAAAGGTATGCCTTTAGGACACTCCCGTCCACATCTGTGGACAGCTGGGAGGGGGGCGGACAGAGGTTTCTCCACATTCCGGAGAGCCAGTTTGGTGTAGTGGTTAGGAGTGCAGACTTCTGATCTGGCATGCCAGGTTCGATTCTGCGCTCCCCCACATGCAACCAGCTGGGTGACCTTGGGCTCGCCACGGCACTGATAAAACTGTTCTGACCGGGCAGTGATATCAGGGCTCTCTCAGCCTCAACCTCCTCACAGGGTGTCTGTTGTGGGGAGAGGAAAGGGAAGGCGACTGTAAGCCGCTTTGAGACTCCTTTGGGTAGGGAAAAGCAGCATATAAGAACCAACTCTTCTTCTTCTTCTTCTAAACACAATGCAGTAAAGCCCAGCGTGAAGTTAAAATGGTAGGCTCTGGATATGTGCTTAGGCTGCACAAATACCCAGAAGGCTCTGCAAGCTGAGCCCCTGGGCTGCCGCTCCGTTTGAACCAGACACTGAATATGTGCAGAGCCATCCAGGGGGGAAGCTTGCCTGCCCTGCAGCTTCATGCATAAGCCGTATCGTGGGCGTAGGGCAGCTGAGGCTTCCGCTGAAGTCGGGCATGCTTCAAACCCGCCTTCGCCCTTACAGGACGAGGCGACATGGCCATGGCTAACATCGTCGGATCCAACGTGTTCGACCTGCTGTGCTTAGGATTACCTTGGTTTATCAAGACGGCCTTCGTCGACACCTCCAGGCCCGTGGAGGTGAACAGCAGCGGCCTGACCTACACGGCCGTCTCGCTCGTCTGCTCCATCGCCTTCATTTTCCTGGCGGTCCACCTGAACGGCTGGAAGCTCAACAGAAAGCTAGGGGCCATCTGCCTGGCGATGTATACAGGATTCGCGGTGTTAACCATTCTGTACGAACTGGGCGTTATAGGCAATAATCCCATCGCGGCCTGCGGTCACTAAGGTCGGTCGGTTTTCTTTTTTTTTTTTAATGAGGTCAAAGTAAAAACAAAACGAAACGCAAGCGGCAAAAGGGACTAGCATCTTCATTTCGCTGAACGGGAGGACGCCAGGCTTCCCTTTGGCCCGCAAACTTATGTACAAGAAATTCTACGCCGTGGCGTCGAGTCGTGTTAAAATCCAAAAACATCCGGAATTAAGTGAGAACGTGAAAATGTCCTACCAGAGCGAGGAGCAGCAATGACGACTCTTAATCATATAAAACCGAATTTGGAGAATGGGGAGGGGGGGGGGAGTGCACACTCTTTACGTAACAACTGCAGCCTGGGGTGCTGCGACACAGAAACGTCCCGCTATACAGCCTTCGTTAACAGAGGGGGGAAAAACCGGCTTGTTTTATTAAAAACAGTAGAACCATTCATTTAAACTGAATGACTAGAGACACTGAGCATGATTTTGGAGAGGTATGGAGTCAGCCACAGCTCCCGAAACTTCAAGGGGAGGAGGTGTGGAAGCTCATACTGCTGAAAGTCGGGAAAAAGATTCTCTTAAAAAAAAAAAAAACCAAAATGTTGTTAAGAGTGTTAAACAGGTTCACAGTATATTAAACACTATACTGTCAAAGGCTACTGGGCTTAAAAAGTTCAGTTTCTCCAACTTAAGCGTACAATGTTCTACTAAAAATGACTTACTAAGGGGGCGGGGAGAGGAGAGGGGAGGGGGGGGAAGGCGCTAAACAGACAGAAGGAATGTTCCTGAACACATGGCGATAAATTACGCATTGCGATCCAAACGTACGTCGATTTCTCTGCCACTGATTTTTATGCCGTTCATTATTCTACAGGCCTTTTCCGCCGATTCCGGCGAGTCGTATCGGACGGTGCCGCAGCCTTTTGATTTCCCGTTCTCCATTTTGATTTCCGCAAACATTACATGACCTGAACAAGGTTTAAAGCCACCAGGAAAAAAAAAGAGAGAGAGAGAAAAACCAGTCAGTTTAACGGCAAAATGTGACGAGGGAATTAGAAGAACCCGTCCTGTCCATCAGTGGTCCCCAACCTTTATTAGGCTGGGGACCGGCAGGGCATCGGGCCGCGCCCGCGGGGACCGCGCCCACGCGGGCCACGCCCACGCATCGAGCCGCGCCCGCGGGCCACGCCCGCGGATCAGGCCGCGCCCGCGGATCAGGCCGCGCCCGCGGATCGGGCCGCACCCGCGGGCCGCGCGGGCGCGGCCTGCATGGGCGCAGCCCGGCCCTGATTCCCTCTTCCCGCCCTCCCGTAGTAAGTAGCTTCCCGGGCCGCAAGCTTGCGGCCTGGGAAGTTTTTTACTGCGGGGGGGGGGGGGCGGGGAGAGGGAGCTGCGGCCCGGCGCCGGGCTGCGGCCCGCAGGTTGGGGGACCACTGCCGTCCATCCCTCTGCACACCACTTGAGATAGTTTTGGGTACAGCCCACAAATCTACAGTCCGGGGTAGATCTACTCATTGTGGAGTTCTAGTTGAACAGCTGCTACAAAAGCCATCTTGTGGTCTGCAGTTTCCAGGAAGTGCCACTGATATCACACTGAGAGGAAGGTCTACTTGAGTGCAGCCCATCTCACACTTTCTAATCTTGCTTCCAGCTGCGTATGTCTCCTTTCTTGACTTTAGCTGCCAACAACCTTCCTAGTCGAACAAACTGATTCTGTGAAGGCTTAAGGAGGTGGCAGGTTACAGTAGGTAAGCGATAGGGGTGTGAGTGTCCTGCATAGCGCAGGGGGTTGGACTAGATGACCCAGGAGGTCCCTTCCAGCTCTATGATTCTCTGATTCTAGTCACCAAACTGCCTCACCTGCCCTAACAGCTTCTCTTTGCTCCTCCTCCCCTTGTCTGTCTTTCATGCTGTCTCCCCAAACACTATCCAGCTACCTTTGCTTTCACCAGCTCTGAACAGTTAGAACCACAGCAGAATTCTCTCCCAGCCTCCCCCTCACCCCTGGACATCCTGAAGCAACAGGATAGGAGCGTATGCTTTAAAAAATCCAGCAGAAACAATTTTAAAGCTCTGGGTAAAAGCAAGGCAATTATGCTTCGGTTTCTAAGACCCAAGTTCCTTAGATGCACCAAAGTAGCCGGACTGACACATGCATCCCTTGGGCAGCTCTAGAAATGGCCTGACACCTCAGCTCTATATTCAGAGGTTAGTTTGTGAGGTGCATAAAATCCACATTAAGTGGATACAGTACAAGAGGATTTCCTGGTGCACCTTCATTCGTCCTAAGAGGACTTTCATACTGGAATAAAACAAGTGAACACTTTTTTTTTTTTAATCCAAACTCAGAGCTACATGGAAGTGACCGTAAAGATCTTGTTTCATGTGCCAAGCAAATAAATAAAGGGGAGATGTCGATAAAGAACAGAAGCATGAGAAAATATTTTCTTGACAATTTAAGCTAGCAGGGAAAAGCTACAGAAAAGCTTCAGTCAGTGAAACGGGACAAAACCATGAATTCCAAAACAGGATTTATTTAAAAAAAACCACAAGATTTCAAAGATGCAGGCAGGGTCAAGGGAAGTTTAAAAAATCCAAAAGGCAGAAAGGCCTTCCTCTCTAGCTTAAGGAGCCCACTGAAAGCCACAGTGGCCTCTTTCTGCTTTGTACACATTTCACCCAAAGGGACAAAATAAAGGTGACCTTTTGCCAAAGGCTGATCGAGGATTACGCTCTTTTCCAAACTGCAGTAAAAGCGGGACTGGGCATTTAGGATGTGTGCCATTTCTTATTTAAAATCACTCCGTGCAGCACAGGATCTCTCTTCACGCAGCACTTGCTTACAGGAATGCCAAGCGTTTCAGAAAGATGCTGGCAATTACCGAAGATATATCACGCAGCTCATGGCAGACTTTACATTTCTGGCCAGCTGCTTCCAAATGGCGCTCCAGGAATTCCCTAGAAGCTCCTCAAGGGAGGGGGAGGGGGATCACTAACGGAGGACAAGGTTTCCTGCAGCGGACCAACAGAATGCAGATCTCCCCTTGAACTATGCAGCGGCAGAAGATTGCGGCTTGGATGGCCAAGGGTGCATATTCAGTCCCTAGAAAGCAACAGCCTGGCCAGGACGCTACGTCTGAACTGCAATCCCCTCTGAGCCCTTTACCTTCAATGGAGTAACTGCATCAGGCGGTACCCTAGAACAGAGCTAGTCAACCTGTGGTCCTCCAGATGTCCATGGACTACAATCCCCACGAGCCCCTGCCAGCGTTCGCTGGCAGGGGCTCGTGGGGATTGTAGTCCATGGACATCTGGAGGACCACAGGTTGATTAACCCTGCCCTAGAACAAGCCCCTAAAGTCCTCCTGCAGCAACCGGGCTCCACTACCAATGTGCAGGAGGGACCCCGGAGAGCCAAAACGCATGCTGAGCCACACACCCTACCTTGCTGTGAGGGGCTATGCTCCCCTCCCAAGGGGAGGCAGTGACAGTCGTAGCCTAAATACTTACCGCACTGGCTGAATTTTTCCTTAAGCTTCTGCCAGGTCAAGTCAAAAGGAAGCTGAAAACGAAGACAAGCACAGCGTGACATAAGGAGGGGAAAGCAAAGCCACGGACGCCGCTGGGGACCGGCTTTCGCTCACGGGCCGCTTACGTTTCTGACGAATATCTGGTTCCCTTTGGAGCCGACTCGGTCCCTCGCGCCGCTCCCCATGGGGCCGGGCACAAATCCCCGGTCCATGTCGAGGTTTCTGTCCAGGCCGGCTCCCATGGCGGGCCCCATCCGGTCAAAGGTGGAACTCATCCGATCCATGCCCATGCCCATGCCCATGCCCCCGGTCATGCTGTTCATGCCGCTGATGCCGCTGCCTGCAAAGACCAAACAGGAGGGAGGGAGCAAGAGGAAATGTCAGGAAACCAAGGGTGACGTGGCCGCAAATAGTGAATACAAGCTTCGGACTGGCTGCCTTTTGTGAAATCAAGCTCGATGGGATGCAGGGGGTGGAAATGGACTCGCACGCCAGGAGGGGGAACAGCACTGCCTCTCAGGTGGCATGGGGAAGTTCAGTTTCGCCTGCAGCGGAGTCCCAATCGTTCAGGCAGGGGGACTGGTTGTAATTTCAGCCACGCTGGGCCTCGGCCATCAATTTACATGAACGGAAGGGGAGGGGGAGGGATTTTGCAGCCACTTGGTGTCTTAAATCAAAGCGCCATCTGCATGTCTGTTTCTTTAAAAGGTACCTTCGGCAAGAAGAAGAAGAAGAGTTGGTTCTTATATGCCGCTTTTCCCTACCCGAAGGAGGCTCAAAGTGGCTTACAGTCGCCTTCCCTTTCCTCTCCCCACAACAGACACCCTGTGGGGTGGGTGAGGCTGAGAGAGCCCTGATATCACTGCTTTGTCAGAACAGTTTTATCAGTGCCGTGGCAAGCTGGTTGCATGTGGGGGAGCACAGAATCGAACGTGGCATGCCAGATTAGAAGTCCGCACTCCTAACCACTACACCAAACTGGCTCTCTGTGGTGCTGTTCTAAAATGGAGTATGAGTTATGCAAATATGTTTCCCTTCAGAAAGCAACAATGGGCAACCAAAAGCATGCCCATGTGCACAGCTCGTTCATCCAGTGGCAGCTACGGGTTTCAGTTAACCCACATGGATCTCCAGGTGCATCAGTCCGTATGTTCTTCAGCGGCACGGATGCCACCGTCACAAAGCAGAACTCTGCACAGATCAGCTTTTGGGTACCACGGCTCACTTATAATTAGGGTGGGTTTAGCTTGGTAGACCCAAAGTTCAGCATGCTGTAGCTTGTGCAAATTGCCTGCCTCAAGTGTAAGAGGATCATCTGCTGAAATATCTGTGCTAACACCCCCGTTATATTACCAGTTCAGTTAATACCACGCACTACACCCATTTGGACAAGGGCATGCACCACACAGATCAGTACATGTTTAAGGGTAAAGAGAAATCTCCCTTGCCCTCCCCCCCAAATTACCATGTTCATTTAGTCTTCAAAGACTGCATTTCACCAAAACAAACATAAGGAATTCCATGGGCATGGAATGGTTGTGATGAACACCTCATAACCAATGATATCAAGGAACGAATGACAGAATCATATCCTTCCGTTCCTTCAGGAAATATGATCAGACGTATGAATGAAAAAGGAGTGAGCGCTCTTAAGCCAACCCAGCATTGGTATCTTGCAGTTATTTTTGTAGCCAGGCATGCTCGTTCAAGGGATTGCTCTTTTCCATGCACAGACTAGACTGTCACACAAGTCACTTGTTTAGAATTGTGTCCAATCTGTCGTTTTTAACTCGGTGTCGCCTTGCAGTATTTGCCCTGATGGTCCCCGAAATTCCTTACTCTGGGAAAGCTAATGCTTATTCCAGAGAGAACCCCCGATGCCTAGAAGTCTAGTCACTCTGAGCACAGATGGGAAGCAATTAATGTTAGCGAACTTCTGCTGGAACTGCAAAATCTGGGGAACAGTGAATCACTGGGCTTCTTGCCACTGAACTAGAAGTCTTTCTACAGCTACAATTTATATCTGGTTGAAACTCTTTAACCTACTCATTCCAGTTCCTACTGGGCCCATATTAGAAGCTCCCATTCCTCCTGCAAAACCACCAACCATTGCACCACCTAAACAGGGACAGAAAGAAAAATCAAGTTATATAACCCCTTTTTTTTTTTTTTAACTTAAAGCTCGGGAATTGTACCCAACCACTTCCTTATCACAAAAGGTTCCCTCTCTGTCTCCGCGAGCGCTACTCAATAGACGTGTCTGTCTTAAAATAAAAGAGCTCAGCTAGGTCAGCTGCTGGTTTGGGAGAGGGAATGAAGGGCATATTCACAACAGTGTTCTCACTGGGAAAAAAAAAATTCCAAAGCAGTACTGAAGCTGGCGGGCAACGGAGTAACAAGCCGGCGTGCTTATTCCACAAAAAACGTCCTATGAGAAGGGCCTTGGAGGGGTTCTGGCGATTGTTACTCATTTGATTCCTCTCTGCTTCTGTCAAGACTTCAAAAGGGGGCACAGAAAAAGCTTGGAAATCTCCTGGCAGAGTCCTTGGGCCCAGACAGCTATCTTGGGTGGAGGGAGGGAACGGGGGAGGCGAGGAGAATGAAGAGGCATCAGGTATGCTAGTGAGAATGGTACGCATGGGGCATGCTTGACATTCTGCGGGGAGTTCCGCAACAAAGTCGCCAAGGGCCATACCCATCCGTCCAAAGGAGTCTCCGAAGCCACGGTTCATGGCCATATCGCTGCGGCCAAAGTCTCGGTCGATACTTCCGCCCATTCCGCCACGGAACATCTCTGCAGGTTAACACAGGCGCGCACAGGTTCTGTTATGGCTCATTTTGCACATTCACATTTACAAAAACGACGTTTTAGTAAAAAACAAAACAAAAAAGGGTTCGCTTGGGATGGGCCACGTGCATCGCCCAGCAGAACGCTTCCGTTTAAAAGGCCCTGATTCCAGGCACAGCAGCAAAGATGCATAGCTGTTGGGTGTATTATCTAGTCTACATTACAAAATCAGAGTCCAGTAGCACCTTTAAGACCATACAAGAGTATAAGAAGGACGGTCTAATAATTAAAGCGAACAGAGAGGAACAGACCTATCCACTGGCAATATGATAAATAAACATGTCAATACAGACTGGTATCCCCATACCTATGTGAGCCTGTGGCCAGTATTATACTATTAATATATATATATAAGGACTTGTCCCTGATGACAGAACTGAAAACAGAGATTAGCTGGATTCCGTTTTGACAGAAGTCCTAAAGAATAAAGAAACAAGGAAAACCACAAAAATGGGACATTTTTCTTTATCATATTGCCAGTGGATAGGTCTGTTCCTCTCGGTTTGCACCTTTAAGACCAACAAAGATTTAGTCAAGGCGTGAGCACTCGAAAGCTCCCGCCTTGAATAAATCTTAGTTGGTCTTAAAGGTGCTACCGGACTCTTAATTTCGTTGTGCTACTACAGACCAACACGGCTGCCCACTTGAATCTATTCTACATTGTTCAGTCTAAACGGCATTTCATTAGCACTGGGACATTATTTTGCGCTCTCTGGGTTTTAGCCCTTCAGGAAGGCGAAGTTCTAAAATAGTCATAGCTGTTGATCTTGAAGGGGCAGGGAACATTCCCAATGGCACACAGGCAGTCTCTCAAATGCTCCCTCGAGGGTCCCAGCAGTGGTGGAAGCCCTGGAGCAAAATTCCACAGTGCGCTCTTAATGTCAAGAGGGGCCAACCTGTGAACTCTCAACCTGTGTCTTGGGCACGTGCATGCTCATCGGGGGCGGGTGGTGGGGGGTGGATACACATAAATGTGCTTCCAGGCCCTAGCCAAATGCAAATAAATGAAATCTGATTGATGAGGTTAGAGCGTGTAAGCCGCGCCCTCTCTGCGCTGAGGGATTTAGTCGAGAAGGACAGGTTCTCACGGAAATGTGATTTCTCACTGGCGTCTATGCAGTTAAGTGACCATTTGCAAGAAACCTGGGCGCGATTAACTTCAGGTCTTTGTTAGACGTTTTCATTGAGAACACTTAAAACATTTTAGGCAGTGGAAAGATTTTTTTTGGCTCTTAGCCGACCGAGACAAATCAAAAGTCCCCTGACTATTTCGACGGCCTTTTTAAAGATGGTATGGTGTGAACTGGACAGTGAAAACCCTACACTGCAAGATGACAGGTGGAATTCAAAAGGAGCAAATTCAGATACAGAAGGAGCACGTGTCCAGAACTTTAAGCTGCATTTCGAGTTCAAACTGGAAGGGGGAGGAGAGCAGAAAAGTAGAGTGCACGGCTTGTTAAAGCACCATGCTTTGCTAAATCTAAAGCATGGCTTGTTAAAGCACCATGCTTTGGTAATCCAGGCGCACAAATGAAGCTCCTAATTTTGCTCAAGGTCTTCCACACGTTCTTAAGCGAAAGGCATCTTGTTGCCCCCGCAGGATTTCTAGAATACAAGCTTTTAACAGAGCCTCTTTTGGGGACTGCACTGTGATGGTGTAGCAAGGGAAGAGCATTTAAATCAGCTTGAATCTGCCATCATTTCTTCAAAGCCAAAAAGGCCAGCGCAAAGGGTAACAAGGCCCAATGACTGGCGCAAGGCAGCTTCCACGTCAACAAAAAACAAATGCGCCACACAGCCCAGCCACGGACAATATGCAACTCTCACGGATGTTTTACAAGCTTCACAGTTGTAGGCAGTGCAAAGCAAATAGGAAACTATGTCTTCTGCTCTGCTTTGACTACAGCAGCATACTTTTGCATTTATTTTGCATCTACAAGGGCCTCTGTGTCGTGTTTCTCCCTTACGAAAGGTCTCCCCGCCCAGCTTGAGATCCAGTGTGACCAGCTGGTCTGCAATGCAGCTATAGTCAGAAAATGGGGACCTGCAGGGGCTTACCTCCCATGCCGGCCGCCATGCCCCCCATGCCTGTCCCTAGGCCGCCGCTCATGCCACTACCGAGGTTCCCTCTGAAATCCTCCACGCTGCCCATGCCTAGAAAGAACAGGGGGGAGTGGTAAAGCGAGATTTAATTTGTTGCCGTCGTTGTCAAAGTGAAAGGAGGACGAACGTTCCACCACCTACCGCCCATCCGGCTGACTCCACCGAAGCCTCCCACGTTTGCCATGGCTTTCATGCCACCGAATCCACCGACACCTGAAGGGGAAGCAGAAAGCTTTTCACTGACTTCATACGCTTGGTAGAGCCAGAAAGGGAACTGGAGGGACAGGCCTACCTCCACCCATTCTGTTCATCCCTCCGAAGGCTGGACCATCCACTCCCATGCCTTAAAAACAAACAAAAGAAAGACAGAGAAAGAGATTACAATTTTGAAGGATTTGTCAGCCCACATGGAAACATATGCCAATTATTTATTATTTTGCTCTTTGTGTCCTACTGACTCCCCCCCCCCCCCAGTGTCGCTCCTCCAAGGACATCTGTGTCACAATTAAAACTAATCCGAAGTTTGCTCTTCCCTTAGCACTTGTTTAAAAAATTCTAATCGCAAACTCCGGACAACGCTCCCGGTTCAATGACTCGATCCGGCAGTCAAGAGGTTAGGCTGGTGCGCGTGATGGATGCTACCTGAGGCAGGTGTCGCTGCGTTTCCCCGGGGACCGAGCGAGCGGAAAAATAAGCCTTTGCAAATTAACCAAAAGGGTAAACAACAGCCTGATGAGGACAAAATGCTGTCCGGAAAGGACAGAGTGTTGAGAGCAGCTGAATTCCAGTTAAGGGGGGGGGGGAGACTAAGAATAGTCTATGCCATCCCACAAAAGCATAGAGAACCCTGGGAGAAGACGATGGCAGGGAGGATGTTCAAATTCTTCCTAACTCTAACGGCAAACTTAATGACCAAGTGCCAGTCATTCAAAAGTAGTATAATGCAACCATTCACAGCCAAGACGGGAGTTCCTACAATAGAATCATAGAATCATAGAGTTGGAAGGGGCCAGACAGGCCATCTAGTCCAACCCCCTGCTCATAGAATCATAGAATCATAGAATCATAGAATCATAGAATCATAGAATCATAGAATCATAGAATCATAGAATCATAGAATCATAGAGTTGGAAGGGGCCATACAGGCCATCTAGTCCAACCCCCTGCTCAACGCAGGATCAGCCCAAAGCATCCTAAAGCATCCAAGAAAAGTGTGTATCCAACCTTTGCTTGAAGACTACCAGCGAGGGGGAGCTCACCACCTCCTTAGGCAGCCTATTCCACTGCTGAACTACTCTGACTGTGAAAAATAGCTGCAGGAACTCCCTGTGTAGGTTTAAAGGCCTGACTTTATAAGCATACCAAAAGAAAAGCAAACAAAAAACCTGGTCTGATAAAGTCTGAATATGTTCCAAGGCCACAGAACACAGATGAAAAAGGGGAGAGGGGGAGACTTAGGGATGGGGTGGCATTTCCTATTTGTTCTGCCCTCCCATCATTCCATGCAGGCCTTCAATTTCTACCTGAGAGTCTAGTCCCCAAGGGGGGGGGGGAGATTTTGTTTGAGCAGGTTTGGGTGGAGAACGGACACTGACCTCCTGGAGCCACGTTTCCCATGCCACCGCCCATGCTCAGCTGCGTTGCACTGATGGGCTGTCCTCCAGGTCCAAGCCCCATCCCGATGCCTCCAAGGCCACCTGGGGAAAAAAAGCCAAAGAACTCCCTAAGATGTTGGCATTTCTGCTGGTTCCAGCAGCTCTGTGGCTACTTAGAGCCAAAGGCAAGCGGGTAGAAGAGCTACCACGGATAACAAGCTCTGCACAAACAGGAAGACAAAACCGAGCAAACAAATCCGTACTCACGGGGTAGCTGTGGGGTCTTGGTGTCCGTCGCGCGGAAGTCATCGTGAGGGACGGATTTATCATCCTAGCAGAAAGTCAGAGGCTGTTAGGAGGAGGTCACAGATCGCTCTGGCCACAACACAGAGCTTAATGCAGAAGTTTCCCCAACTGGTGGTACGAGCTCCCGGAGGAGATCAGAGCCCTAGTGGAGCTTAAACAGTTCCACAGGCCTGCAAAAGGGAGCTCTTCCGCCAGGCTTTTGAATCATAGAATCCTAGAATTATAGAGTTGGAAGGGGCCATACAGGCCATCTAGTCCAACCCCCTGCTCAACGCAGGATCAGCCCTAAGCATCCTAAAGCATCCATGGTTGAGGCTGACCTGAATTCAATCACTTCCTAATGGCCACTGAGCCCCCCTCGAGAACCCCCACCCACTTGCCCATCCTACAGGGCCGTCAGTAGGATACAGTTAAAATTGGATGTTCTCACCATGTTTGCTTCATTATGTTACTGTTCTCCTGTTGTGACTCTTTCACTACAATTTAAGTTACCTGTTCAATCTATGCTATCTCTACTGTTTTTATTCCAGTTCCATGTAAACCGCCCTGCGCCTCAGGGGAGGGCGGCATATAAATATAATAAATAAATAAATGAGTTTAGAGCTACCCAATGTTGCGTGCTGCTTTGATGCTCTGGGTTTTTGCGTTTTACTTTCAAAGCCTCGGGAGAGGCGGCAAAGAAAGCGTGCCAAGCAAAGAAACTCACCATTTTAACGTGCATCGGTCTATCGAAAAGAAACTGCCCGTTGAACATAGCTGAGGAGGGAGTTAAGGAACGCTGTCGCTAAGACGAAGAGAACCAAGACTAGACTTCTAAGAAAGACACGAACGGCGCAATGGACTGGCGCTGTCTGTCGCCCAGCTGAAACCAAATTCACAAGTCAGAGCAGCTGGCTTTGTAGAAGAATCATTCCTGTCTGGGTGTGAGAGGAGGGAATGCCTCGTGAGATGGCAGCTAGGGCTGCCGGTTCACCTTGAACGCAGGAATTTACGAAATTAGCAGTCCAACCAATGAGCTAATCACGACAGGTCTCAGCAGGAGGGGTCACAGCTTGGCGGCACAGCATCCATTCGGCACGCAGAAGGTCCCAGGGACAGTCTCCGACATCGCCAGCTGAAAGGATCGGGTGGCAGGTGAGGGGAAAAAAACCCTCTCCCTGAGCAAACAATACTGACCCTGATATATACAGTATTTGCTGGCGTATAAGACTACTTTCCCCCCCTGAAAAACATGCCTCCAAGTGGGGGGGTCGTCCTATACGCCGGGTGCACTTCAGTTGGGATAGACATAGCTGCCCATAGTACTGTACTGTAATGTAACAAACTCTATATTTTGAGTGGAAATGTTGGGGGGTCATCTTACACGCCCAGTCGTCTTATACGCCGGCAAATACGGTATATCCAGTATAAAGCAGTCTCATCCATACTGCAGATCATCCAACTGCTTTCCTTAACAATTGTCCCACCTCCACGCTATAAAAACACAAATCACCTATAGCAACTATAAACGTTCTCTCTTTCAGATAAGTTACCCCCTAACATGAAATGCATCATCTGTCAAGTATGTTATTCGCAAACATGTTTACAGGAGATCTATCTTTACTACGGAGAAGCCGTGCTTCGGGAGGCTAGACATTAAGTGTGAAATCACTTGAACGGCAACATCTGCGGACTAATCACTTCGATTTCCCACGGGATCGAGCTGCATAGGCCAAAGGCTTCCATCACTCCTCAAAGGAACAGCCCAAAGACCAAGGTCAAAAAAGAAATTATTTCAACCAAATATCCCCCAGGGTGAGCATGAAGTGCCACTTTTCAGAAGGCAGGAGCCTGCAGTGGCCTCTACAATGTCATTTCAACGCTACAGCTAAAGCCACTGAAACTGTGTTAACTAAGATGGCGCCAGGCCCAATATTTTGCACAAGAAGAGTTGGTTTTTGCATCCCACTTTTCACTACGCAAAGGAGCCTCAAATGAGTTTACAATCACCTTCCTCTCCCCACAACATACACCATGTGAGGGAGGTGGGGCTGAGAGCTCAGACAGAACTGCTCACTGAGAACAGCTCTAAGAGAACTGCAACCGGCTCAAGCTCACCCACCTGGCTGCATGTGGAGGAGGAGTGGGGAATCAAACCCAGTTCTCCAGACTAGAAGCCATCGCTCTTAACCACGACACTACGCTGGCTCTGCATGTGTCACCAAAACAAGCCCCAGAAGTCAAATATACTGAAGACTAGAGTCAGTGTCTCATTCTTCTCATCCAATTTTTACCAGACTCCACATTATAATGCGCTCCTTTAGCGAGGCCCTCTCAAAACACCAATCAGGATACATATTGCCTGAACCGCTTCGATCGGCTGCTCAAAAGTCACCGTTCCCATTCCTCGGCTCTTGCCGTCTTTGTCTTCTTTGATGTCCGCACGCTTTACGGTTCCAGCAATACTGAAGACCTCCTTTAATTTCTTCCAACCAACTTTGAAATCGAGCTTTAAAAAAAAGAGAATGGGAGAAAAAAAACTTCCATGGGTCAATCAAGCATATTCTTATATCAATGTGACGCCTTTAAAAAGAAGTCAACGACAACAAATGCTATGTAAATATAAGAAATAAGCATATAAATAAAATCAACACTTTTTCACAAACATTTTTCTTGCTTACACAGAGCTTATCTGCAGTCACAGATTTATTTATTGTTCAATTTATATACCGCTGTTCTCTCAATGGCCCTGCGGCGGTCCACAACAATAAAACGTTGAAATACAATAAAGGTAAAGGTATCCCCTGTGCAAGCACCGAGTCATGTCTGACCCTTGGGGTGACGCCCTCTAGCGCTTTCATGGCAGACTCAATACGGGGTGGTTTGCCAGTGCCTTCCCCAGTCATGACCGTTTACCCCCCAGCAAGCTGGGTACTCATTTTACCAACCTCGGAAGGATGGAAGGCTGAGTCAACCTTGAGCCGGCTGCTGGGATTGAACTCCCAGCCTCATGGGCAGAGCTTTCAGACTGCATGTCTGCTGCCTTACCACTCTGCGCCACAAGAGGCTCCTGCTGAAATACAGTAAAACTCCATAAAATCCTCCCTTACAACAACAAAGATGAAGACCCCTGTGCTGCAGCTACTGCGGAAGGAACTTTGTAAAAATCCACCCAGCCAATCAGCTCTCCAGAATCTCTGTGGGAAAGAAGTCCAACCTGGCTCCACCCCCTTCTAAAAAGGTGACAGCTGGACACCGTGGTACCCACAGCTGTACACTGGGGATCCTTGCACAAAATCATGTCCACTTTCTTCTTTCCAACGTATTCAGTAAGAAATGGGGGAGAAGCAATTTCGGAAGAAACGGCACCACTCGGCTACAGATTCCTTCACTAAAAGAAAGCTGACGGATTAAATGCTCAGATTCAATAGCACTAACTATGAAAGAATACAAATTGATGGAGTGCACAATGCAAAATGTTTATGGAGAGAGAGACCAGTCATACATGCAAGAAGGCCCAAGGAAAAGCTTTTCTGATAAAGAGAAGCTATTGAAGAACAGTGTCGTAACTCGATTTTTATGGGACCTGTGTAAGTTTATTTTTTTTCTCCGTGAAGGTCAATTCCGAGGATAGCTGAGCTGATCTGCAGCAGAAGGTGGGAAGGGGAGGGGGCCTGGCTGGGCATGTGTACAGCGATGCTTCCCAACCGTATTCTGCACAACTGCGCCCACTTCTGGGGTTTCTCAAAGCCTGAAGTTAGTTTCAGGGGTTTCTCAATGGTAAAAAAGTTGAGAAAGGCTGTCCTGCATAGTGCAGGGGGCTGGACTAGATGGCCCAGGACATCCCTTCCGACTTGGTGTAGTGCCAGTTTGGTGTAGTGGTTAGGAGTGCGGACTTCTAATCTGGCATGCCGGGTTCGATTCTGCACTCCCCCACATGCAACCAGCTGAGTGACCTTGGGCTCAACACAGCACTGATAAAACTGTTCTGACCGAGCAGGAATATCAGGGCTCTCTCAGCCTCACCCACCCCACAGGGTGTCTGTTGTGGGGAGAGGAATGGGGAGGCGACTGTAAGCCGCTTTGAGCCTCCTTCGGGTAGGGAAAAGCGGCATATAAGAACCAACTCTTCTTCTTCTTCTTCATGATTCTATATACTTACGTTGGCTACAAAAATGGTGGACCCCAGCCGGCCAGCTTGCAGGTTACTGATAATCTCAGGAGGAATGTTTGGGTTGTTAAGGATAGAAGGTGGCAGGTTCATCAGGCCGGGCGTGATATCAGGGCCGTGTCCTCCCGAGAACGGTCCGCTCCCCCGCTGCAGCGCCCTGCGAGCGTGCTCGCCATCCGGATCCTACAACACATTCGACGAGAGCCACAATCAGATCCTGCAGAGCAGCTGGTGGAAATGCAAAGCCAGAGGAAAAGAGAGGAACAGAGCTCTTGCTGGGATTTTTTTTGTTTTTTAAAAGATCCGTAAGACCCCGAAATGAGCAGTTAGCCTCCTTATCAGTGGCAGGAGAAGGAATAAGTACTTTGTTGTGCATGGAGACCTAGCTCCCTCACCTCTAGAGGTGGTCCTTTCGGATGAGGGTTGAGACAGTGAGCACTGCTACTTCGTAGGTTGTTACCTAGCCTACGGACAAGTAGAAATCTGTCAGCCTAACATGTTCTTCCAAAACAGTAATTGAATTCAGTGATCTTGGGTGTTATCGGTTAACAGAAGTAGAAGACACAACTCTCCGGGACAGAAGGGTTCACAGAATACACAACACTGGGAGGAAAGACACCCACACCCGCTGCCAGAACACAACACAAGTCATATATCAAGTACCTCAAGAATGGAAACACATTGTTCGTACAAACGACAGGTCCAATCATGGAGATATATAGTTAAGTCCGGCAGAAAAATCAGTTGAGCACACAAGCATACGGTTGTGTGCGCACGCGCAAGTCTCTGATCCCATTTGTATCAATGCAGTACTCTGGAGTTATGGGAAGCGCTGATTCTACAAACGTCTTGGATGTTCTCTATGCAAATCCATCCTACTGAGCCAGCCCATCACTAGTGAAAAGGGCAGGAAGTACTGGATATATCTGCGATTTCCAGTGAGAACCAGTTCCTTTGATATTAATGCTGGCTTTGGGCTGTAGCAGGTTTTTTTTGCCGCTCCGCGCATTCAAATGTCTCTGGAGGCATTTCACAGCTCTCTGAAGGTTCTCCTACTTTAAAAGAAACTTAATATTCTAGAATTATGCTGTTGGAAAACTACATGCATACCTCTTTGATGTTCAGTGGCCGTCCATTAAGATCGTATTTATTCATGGTGTCCAGTGCTTTCTTTACAAATTCTTCATCTTTGAATTCAACCACTCTGGAAGAAAGAGAACTGGCAATGAAGCGGCTTTTTAAGGGAGGGGACAAGGGGTCAGGGGGTTGTGATTTTCATTTGGGTTTTAACTGAAAATATTTTTTTAAGCTCGAATTGCAAGCTGCCCTTAAGCATAAGGAAGGGTAGGGTAGAAAAAGGTAGAGTTTCTTGGTAAATTGCCCTGAGGGAGAGCGGAAATGAATGAATGAATGAATGAATGAATGAATGAATGAATGTTTTCAGTAAACAAACCTATAAATACAACTTACATTTAATGTATTTAAAGATATTTCAACACAACTAGAATACAAGAAACTTACCCACAGCCCTATATCCGCAGGAAGATTGAACAACATAGAGAAAAAGGGGGAAAAAAACAGTCAGTAAATGAAATTATAGTAAAATATTTTGAAGTTTTCAGCCACATTTTCAGCCACATTAACAAAGATTAGAAGTTTTGGAGTGGGAAGAGCAGCAGTTTTTGACTTATTAGACTTATTAATTTCTCTTACCACTTTTTATACAGTACAGAGCAATGCTAGCATTAAAAACAAGAGATGGTTGCTATTCAATCTTATCGACTCTTTATGTTTTCCTTGAGCCAAAACAGAAGTAGAAGGTAAAAATGTTTACACAGATCCCCACCGTTAACTAAACGGGGGAAATCTGAGTGAGTTTTCAAAGAGCACCAGTGGCCAATGACATGGCAGTGCAGCATTCAAGTTTTCTGTAAATACGATTGCTTCACCTGGCACCCTCTCCATATTAACACATTTAAGAACAAATGGTTTTTGTTTGATTTAATCAATCCATCACCCTTTGATTTGTTTTAACAACAAACAAACATAAAGCAACCGGTTCAAATCTGATGGTATATAAAAATTTATATTTTAAAAAACACATCCCTCTAGGCCAGACCAAAAAACAAAAACAAAATTGCATTTAAACAAAAAAATTATTTAAAGGGGAGAAAGAGGAACCCACACCCAACAGGTTTTATAGCTTACGTTCAATTCAAACCTGCATTTCTCATGTTCACACTGGCAGGCTCAGACTTTAAAATAGTTTGAACGTCTGACCTTTTTAAGAAGAAAGACACAAAGCAGCTTTAACATTCGTGGCACGGAAGCGACTCCCTCATTGCCGGCATCCACCTGCCTAAACACCAACGCCTTCCATTCAATTTGGGGTTTGTTTGTTTTTTACCTAGACAAGTTCCAGAATCCAGAAGCAGCCCCCTGCCACCTTCGGGCTCATCAACGGGTATTGGGATAACTCAGCCTTCAATTAAAATGCTACACTCAATTGATCAGTTCAGTAATTGGGGGTTCTTTCCCCCCCTGCTCCAAATCCTTCAGACACATCTGAACACAACAGAAACCCTTAAAAGGAGCTGCTAAGTTTGAAATTAATTAGGTAAATGCCATTTAGTTGAAACACTCATTTAGACAGCTTTTCCCTTGTCATCCAGCTAGACTGATTTGTATATACATAGGGGAGAGAAAATTAACAAACTGCGTCTGATACAGAAGCCTCAAGTCTGTAAGAATATCGATGTAAAAATAAAAATGAAACTTACTTTCCAAATTACTGGTACAAGAATTATACAAATATGGAAACTGCTGAGGGAATTTAAACCTCTGCAATTCGTTGCCCACGGCACTTACCCTTGATTTTCCTTCTGCATCCTTAAACAGCTCCACGTATGTAACCTCACCAACTACATAAGACATACAAAGGGAAAATACCAAGAGACAATGCATTTAAACACCAGTGACTTGCTTTTCTGTGTCCCTGTGAACAACTCTACGAAGAAGCACCTATTATTCACCAACAATCAAAACCAGACCAACGGACCTCCTGTCAAGGGCTAGGGAATTTAGCTCATTTTCAGGATTATTCAACAGCCACATTCTCAAAAGCTAAAGGAAAAACAACCATGAGTTAACCTGATTCATGCGACAAAATCGTGGGGTTTTTTTTTTTGGCCAGTATGATATAGTTGGTGAACAAGTTCAGCTCTACAAATAAGTCCCTCCAACCTAGCAAATTAGATCATCCACAATAGCATGGTGCAAAAGGTGTTTGTCACCTGCCCACAACAGCTGTTTTAAGGTGACTTTCTACCTGAGTAGCTTCAAAATAGGAAAAGAGGTTGACTTCAAATAGAATAACCAATTGACAAAGGTCAAAAAAAAGGAGGAAAATTTCACAGCAAGCCACACACTTTCTAAAGGTTCATTACATAAAACCCAATCAAATAGTCACGTCACCTTACAACAGATACACCTAAGCACAGTGTACACCTTTGCTTGGATTAAAAAGCCCAGTCTCCAAAGAGGCATGGAAGGATTGTTAAAAACAATCTATTTTTTTAAAAAATAAAACACATTATTCCCAAGCTAAATACAAAGCTAACTTTTGACATTCATGAATTGGGATTTCTCCCGCCCCGGCACTGCCCATGGCAAAAAAAGAGAGAGAAGAGTTTGGGGCATTCAAATAGTTCTGTCAAAACTACAACGGTAGTAAACCTGCTTGATACAGAACTCCAGAAAGACCAATCGTGGCAGAAAGGACAATGCAAAACAGAGAATGGGACATTCCACAGCCAGATCCTACCAAGAAAAATACAGAAACGTCTTTTGGAAGAAACATCCTTGGTCATTCAGGCTTTTAAAACACACTAAGTATGGCTTATTAGGCAGAACTAACAGCGAGAAATGACACGGTCCCTTTATATGCTCCAGGCTGTCTACGCTAGAATGGAAGGAGGCTGTGGAGATCTGATTCGCTTATCCGGCCTAGCCTACAATGCAAATGTCTCCAATGGAAGAGAGGTGGGGGTGGGGGAAGAGGGGGGAAAGATATGTCAAGCAGAAGTGGAGGACAAACAAACCAGCTCTTGGGCATTGCTTTGGCTGGGCCCGTTCCTGTGTGAAGCGGGCCAGGAGGAGCAAGTTACCTTTCTCTCGCATAAGGTCTTTAATAGACTGCCATTTCATGTCATAGGGGATGTTGCTAATGAACACCCGGTTACGGTTAATCGCCTTCTTCTCTCCGGTGCCCGCGCTCTTCTCCTTCGCATAGGGGTGGAAGCGATTCCGGTGTCCCAGAGACGGGATCGCCTTGGGCTTTGAAATATACTTCTCCTTCCCGGGGGGCCGCTCATCTTTGACGGATTCATCGTTCTCCCTGCATTTTGGAAGAAGGAAAAAAAGGGGTGAGGGTCTTATTGTTGCGCTTCCAATGATGGCAGTTCAGCATTAGGAATATTCAAAGGCTGGAGGAACACCAACCACCATGCACCCTCTTCTCCGGGAGCTTCAAGCTATTTATTTATGGCTACGCACCTCTGCCTGTTTTCCATGGGCATGAAATGGGACTGTGAGTGCCGTAAGAGACTACGTTTAGCACAGCACATGTCCCGATGTATTTTGAGCATTAAATTTATACGAAGTCAGCAGGTTATCACAAGGCATGCGCATTCGGCTTACCCCCCCACACACCAAAAAAAATACCTTGCTGGTATTTTTTTGAATATATATTTTCTATACCAAATAGATTTTCTGTTCTGTATTCAGCTCCCAAGCCATAGTGATCCAGGCAATGGTCACCTTGAGGCTGGACCTCTGCAACTCGATCTATGCAGGCCTACCCTTATCCCTGACCCAGAAGCTACAACTGGTCCAGAATGCAGCAGCCAGTGTCCTCAAAGAAACACCTTGGAGGGTCCACATCTGGCCCATACGCCAACAACTGCACTGGCTACCTGTTGAATCCTGGATTGGGTTTAAGGTCTTGGTAGTCTCCTTTAAGGCCATATGCAGTTTGGGTCTAGTACCTGAGAGACCTCCTCACTGCCTATACCCCTCAAAGAGCACTAAGCTCAGCCAATGCTAACTGGCTCGTAATCTCTGGCCCCAGGGAAGCATGTCTGGCCTCAACCATGGCCAAGCCACTCTCCGTCCTGGCCTTCATCTGGTGGAACGAGCTCCCAGAAGGGATCTGGGCCCTGTCAGAGCTACCACAGTTCTGCAGGGCCTGCAAAATGAAGCTCCTCCGCCAAGCATTTGATTGAGGTCAACATCTATTGGACCGCTGAGGTGAGGGATGAGGTAGAGGCACAAAATATGCAGCATGGCTGCCGAAGCCTCTCCTCAAAGGAACCCCCCATGTTCCAAAAAGATTAAACCACGGGGTCCAGTTCTATGGCCATCCAAAGAAGATGCCCCATCCCCCACTGTTTCCAATCGGGAAAACAGGCAGGCAGCAGTAGAATCATAGAGTTGGAATGGGCAATACAGGCCATCTAGTCCAACCCCCTGCTCAACGCAGGATCAGCCCTAAGCATCCTAAAGCATCCAAGAAAAGTGTGTATCCAACCTTTGCTTGAAGACTGCCAAGTGAGGGGGAGCTCACCACCTCCTTAGGCAGCCTATTCCACTGCTGAACTACTCTGACTGTGAAAATCTTTTCCCGATATCTAGCCTAGATCGTTGTACTTGTGGTTTAAACCCATTACTGCGTGTCCTCTCCTCTGCAGCCAACAGAAACAGCCTCCTGCCCCCCTCCAAGTGACAACCTTTCAAATACTTAAAGAGGGCTATCATGTCCCCTCTCAGCCTCCTTTTCTCCAGGCTGAACATTCCCAAGTCCCTCAACCTATCTTCATAGGGCTTGGTCCCTTGGCCCCAGTACAAGCCCAGCAGAATGCCCCAGAGAATCTCTGCAGTGAAAGTGACGGTTAGGGGCATTTCTGCAAGACCAGCCCAGCACCAGTAGAATTTGGGGACAAAACAAAACATTACTGGGCTTCAGTGTATTGGGCTGGTCTTTTTATGGGCCCTGCGGAACTTTGACTCCTCTGTCAGGGTCCAGATTTCAGCCGGCAACTCATTCCAAAAAGGCCCTGGCTCTGGTTGAGGCCAGGCAAATGTCTTTAGGGCCAGAGACCACCGACAAATTGCTGTGAGTCGGATATGATGCACAGTACACAGGGTCCAGACTGCATAGGGTCTTAAAGGTCAGTAACAGAACCCTGAACCTCATTCAGAAGTCCACTGGTAGTCAATGCAGCGGCTGGACGGGAGGTCAAAGATAGGCCCATCTCACTGCAGTCTGCACCAGCTGTAATCTCTGGGTCAGGGCCAAGGGTAGTCCTGCAAAGAGTGAGTTACAGTAATCCAACCTTTAGACGACCATTTCGTGGGTCACTGTCACTAGGACTTCTAGATCTGAATACGAATACCTGCATCTCATCAAACAGGAAATTTGTTTGTGGTCCAATATACCCGAACCCAAAAAACACCTTATCCTTATGCTGGTTATTCTTAGTTATTCCTCTAGAACCATCATTCCGAGTGCAAGGAAGTCACGGGATTTAGAAAGGCATCACTGTTGCTTAGGACAGCGCTTTTTGTGAGCAAAACAAAACAAAAACCCACCAAATTGTTTTCCCAAAGGAAGAGCTTAATGCTCAACATGGGAACACCTGGACTGTGAGAAACCACTTTCTGTACCCTCACCTTTACATTTGTAGCACTTCATTTTTAAAACATATTCTGAGTATTCTGACAGCTATCGCCATTCACTTCCATTCTCCCAAAAGAGAGAAACTTTTTATAAATTACTGAACTGAATGCCAAGAAGCTTGAGCCCTATAGCCAAACTGCAGCTTTCCAGATGCCCATGGAGTACAATTATCATGCTAGAGTTCCATGTGCAAACCAGAGACTCTGCAGAGTGCCCAACCAGACTATCTAACCCCCACCCCAATGCTAGTATACGAGCACCATGTTCTCCTGCAGACACTGGCAGGGGCTCATGGGAATTGTAGTCCATGGACTTCTGGAGGATCACAGGTTGACTACCCCTGCACAAGTCCATGGCTGCCTCCTCTCTTGTCAATGCTCAATGCTTCCAAGTTAAGTTGAAGTCGACTGTTACCACCCCGATGAACGTTATGCTCTGTTCTTGCCATTGGAATCCTCTGTTCCTGGGCTTATCTGTTCTAGACAAGGCCCAAAGGAGACCCGGGTTCATATATCAGAGCCAAGGAGAAACTGCGGGGCACTCTCACGCCAGTCTCTCAGTCTTGCTTTGTGGGAATGTTAGCAGGAAGAAAGGTTCAGCGGTTCTCAAGGGTTAAAAAAAAGAGTTGAGAAAGACTGCCCTATGGTTTCCAAACACCAGGCAGAATACAAATATATATAAATATAATAAGTGAACACACAGTTCACAATGATAAGTATTCGTGCCTTGGGCCTCATGACCAGTGACAACCATCAGGGAATAACTGACTTAAGCGGTGCCACCAGAAGACTCTCTACTAGTCCTCTGCTAATATAATAATATTTCAATATAATCTATGATCCTATGAATATAAACACAAGCTTGTTTTTTATACCCTGTGGGTTCAGCACTCTCACTGCCAGGATTAACCTTAAACCAATACCAATATCAGTATCAAAATCATCATCATCATCATCGAATCATAGAGTTGGAAGGGGCCATTCGGGCCATCTAGTCCAACCCCCTGCTCTACGCAGGATCAGCCCAAAGCATCCTAAAGCATCCTATAATAATAATAATAATAATAATAATAATAATAATAATAATAATAATAATAATAATAATACAATCATTGCCACTCCGCCTCCCCTCTCTTTTGTAGCCCGCCCTTCCCTGTGGGCTCAGGGTTATCACTGCCAGGATTAACCTTAAACCAATGCCAATAATAATAATAATAATAATAATAATAATAATAATAATAATAATAATAATAATAATAATAAAATCACTGCCACTCCACCTCCCCTCTTTTGTAGCCCACCCTTCCCTGTGGGCTCAGCGTTATCACTGCCAGGATTAACCTTAAACCAATGCCAATGCCAATAATAATAATAATAATAATAATAATAATAATAATACAATCATTGCCACTCCGCCTCCCCTCTCTTTTGTAGCCCGCCCTTCCCTGTGGGCTCAGGGTTATCACTGCCAGGATTAACCTTAAACCAATGCCAATAATAATAATAATAATAATAATAATAATAATAATAATAATAATAATAATAATAAAATCACTGCCACTCCACCTCCCCTCTTTTGTAGCCCACCCTTCCCTGTGGGCTCAGCGTTATCACTGCCAGGATTAACCTTAAACCAATGCCAATGCCAATAATAATAATAATAATAATAATAATAATAATAATAATAATAAAATCACTGCCACTCCGCCTCCCCTCTTTTGTAGCCCGCCCTTCTCTGTGGGCTCAACGTTATCACTGCCAGGATTAACCTTAAACCAATACCAATAATGATGATGATGATGATGATGATAATCAGTGCCACTCCGCCTCCCCTCTCTTTTGTAGCCCGCCCTTCCCCGTGGGCTCAGCGCTCTCACTGCCAGGATCAACCTTAAACCAATACCAATACCAATAATAATAATGATGATGATGATAATCACTGCCACTCCGCCTCCCCTCTCTTTTGTAGCCCGCCCTTCCCGGTGGGCTCAGCGCTCTCACTGCCAGGATTAGCCTTCTATAACCCACCCTGAGGCTCGCCTTGGGGAGGGCCGCCCCAGCCTCCTCCGGGGGGCGGGACGAGGACAGACGTCTCCCCACCCCCCCCCCACCCCTCACCCCCCAACTCTCCTGGCTCAGCCGGGGCCGCGCAGCAAGAGGCGGAGGGGCTCCTTCCCCCCCCCACGCCCCCTCCGCGCACACACATTTTGACGCCATTGGCGCTGCTGCCGTCGCCGCCGCCGCCGCCGCTCTCAGGCATGGCCGCCGCCGCCGCTGCTCCTCCGGCCGCCTCCTCCTGCTGCTCTCGCTCGTGGTGGTTGTCGGAGGCCGCCGCCGCAGCCGCCTCCTCCTCGCCGCCGCCGCCCCCCAACGGCGCCGCGGCCTCGAACTTGTCGTTCTCCGCCATTTCCTCTCGCCGGGTTTTGAAAAGGGCCCTCCGCGAGCGCCTCGGCCTCTGGGCTCCGCGCCGGGATCCCGCCCGCCTCTCGCGAGAAGTGGCGGCCGGGGACGGCTTTCCGCCGCCGAGGAAACGGCCCGCGTCGCCATGGCGACCGGCGGCCTCCAGGCCCGGGCGCATGCGCTTTCCCGGGGGTATAACGGTGCGGGGCGGAAGAATCGAACGGGCAGGGTGGAAATCTAAAAGGCATTCAAATGCAATGTAGATTTCCACTATGCCCTTTCATTTTTTTTCCCGCCCCACGCCGTCCAGTTTGTGCATAATGGGCCCCGGGTGGAGAGGTGGGATGGGCTCCCCCTGGCAGGGTGCGGCCTGGTGAAGCCAGGCTGTCGAAGAAATTTTGGGAAGTGGAAAACGGCAGCCTTGGAAATAAACCATAGCCCCGTGGCCAAATTGCCACGGAATACAAATCGTCGTGTCAGCAGTCCCCTATATTTTTAAAGACATGAAAAATAAAGTCTAAGCTTTTCCAGCGTTAGATGTGGCGTCGTGCATTTTACGTTAGTGGATGGCAAAAGGAAAGCGGCACGCGTTAGGTAATGCACTTTCAATGCACGGCGGAAGGAGATTTTCCTTGTTCCGCACGGGAAAATCCAATGGCAAAAGCACATTGAAAGTGCATTATCCAGAGTGTGCAGAATTGGCACAGAGGAACCGAATTTGGGGCAGGGCTTTCAAAAATCACTGCTTGCTGCTTTGGATGAGCGCCTGCCCTGCCACAGATTCTGTTAGTCTCAAAGGTGCTCATGGCCCCCTGCTCTTTTCAGATCTGAAGATCTCAAGAAAGCTCCTCTCCTGTTCAAATGGAGGACACTTGTTAAAATGCTCATTTCAAACCTCACTTGGGGGACATTTCCTCATAAAGGAGGTTACACATTTTGCGATTTGTCTCTTGTCAAGTATTTGGGATCTCCAAAACAATAAAGATCCTGGTGATTCTGCGAACAGTGACAAATCTTGCTTAATTTAAGGAGGATTCAAGGAGAGGAGCTGTGTTGGTTTGAAGCAGCAAAACAATGTTTGAGTCCAGTGGCACCTTTAAAAACCAACAAAATTTTATTCAAGGTATGAGCTTTCATGTGCAAGCACTGCATCTGAAGAAGTGTGCTTGCATAGCCAGTTCTCTAGATCAAGAGTGGCCAAACTGTGACTCTCCAGATGTCCTCAGCCAGGGGCTCATAGTAATTGTCCATGGACATCTGGAGAGCCACAGTTTGGTCATCCCTGCTCTAGATACTATAATTGAACTGGACCCTTTGAATTAAAGTTTCAATCCAGTGGCACTTTTAAGACTCAAAAGGGAAGCTGGGAGTGAGGGTCAGTGGTTAGCTGAGAGAGAGAGCGGTTTCACTGGAGTGTGCGGGGCAGAATAGGGTCTGAAGGAGGCCAGTTCCACCACATCATTCATTGGCAGAACCCTTCCGGAAGCAGCACACCAGCAGACTAATAAATTCAGAGCTGAAATCCATGGCACGCTTGCTGCGGAGAGGCATGCCTGCAGCTGTGCCACAAATTGTTTCTAGCCATCTTCGCTGTCATTTCCGCATTTCCTTTACAGTTTGTATTCTCTTCTAAGGCAATTTCTCAAAGCAGTCTTGAGAAAAAAAGAAACAACCACCAAAGCACAAGCTCAATACTCCCCTTGCAATTGGATGCTGTCATCAGTCTTCCTTTCCTTCTTTTTAGGAAAATAAACATTTTCTTCATCTTTGTTTCCCCCCCCCCCCTCTCTAGCTTCAATTCACTTCCGATGCCATCCTTTGGGAAATTAAGGGGCCGTCCATAAAGTCTAGAAAAAGTTACAGGGCTCCTGTGCCATGACTACTTCAGAATGCAGGCGGAGGAAGTAAGATTGAATGGTCTCCTTACCAAAAAGAAAAAAAGGTTGCATGTTAAGAAGCTGGGCTCTAATCCAGTCTTCCTGAGATTACTAGACTCCCAGTTAGCTCGTATTCAGCATTACCTACCTAGGGAGCTAAGGGATACCTAAAGTTGCCAGCCTCCAGAGGGTGGCTGGAGTTCTCCTGGGATTACAACTGATCTCGGCAAGAGAGCCGTTCACCTGGAGAAAATGGCCACTTTTGACGGGGGGACTCTATGGCCTTGATGTCCTTCCTCTCTCCAAGGCACTTTCCCACGCACACCAAACGACACCCACCCGCAGATGCCGCAGCTGGGTTTCCCTGGGCGAAAGGGCCAGATCCACTTGCGAGCGGCCTCTGGGGCGGATTGAGGCCGCGGTCCTTTGGGGCGTGGGCAAGCACCCAGCACAGCAACGGCCGCGGGAAAGCGATCCCCAAGGGGGATCCACAGCAGAGCGGCTGGCCTTTCTCCAGCAGGCCCGGGCGTGATGCGCCGCTCGACATGGCCAGCTTCGCCCGCTGCTTCGTCTCCAGCCCGCCGCTTGGCCACCAGCCGCGCTGGACGCGCCGCTCTTGCTCTCTGGCCATTCCGGCCAGGCAGGCAGGCAGGAGCGCCTTGTGCGGGGGGCGCCACCCACATCCCGCCGGGTCGGGGGCTCGCATTGGCCAGCGCGGCGGAGCTGGGCGCTTGGGCGGAGGGGCCTGCGCGCTCAGCCCCTCGCCGGCCTCGCCCGTGCGCCGCATGCACTTGCAGCCTCGCCCCGCCGCCGCCGCCGCCGCCACTGCCGCGCCTGGGGGCAACCTGCTGCTGCTGCCGCTGTTGCTGCGGCTCCGTCGCTCGGCTCCGCGCCGCCTCCCGGACCCGCCAGCTCCGCCCCAGCAGGCCAGGTGGGGAGCCGCCGCGGGGTGGGAGCGCGCCGTGCCCGACGGCCGAGCGGGGTCTCCCCGGGAGCAGGCGCTGCCCCTCGGCCGGCGGCGGCCTCGCCCGGATCGTGGTAGCCGCCAGCCCGGGCGCCGCGTGCTCCGCGAGAGCCACAGGTCGCCTGGGGAGGGGAGAGGAGCGCAGCGGCGGAGCCGGGCGGGTGGGCGCGCTCGGGAGAGGCGGAGGGGGTGACCTTGGCCCGGGTGGCTCTGGCGGCGGCCGGCTGAGCGGGTCGGGAGAGCGGCGGGCCTGCGAGCCTCGGCCTCCGCAGGGGGCTGCTGGGCCGACCGCCGGCTGATTGCAGGGAGGCAGCCCCAGAGGCTCCTGCCGGCGCCCGGCTGATCTGGACAGCGCCCGTCCGCAGAGAGCCAGCTAGCCGAGGGAGAGTGGCCCCAGCGATGCAGGCGTCCTGCTGGTGCTCCCAGGGAAATGGAGCCTGCTCACGGGCCCCTGCCTGCCTCCCCAGGGTGCGCCCGTGGAGTCAGCACACACAAGCCTCGTGGATCGCCCGCTGGCCCACGGAGAACGGGGGCTTTGGAGGGTGCCGTCCCAATGTAGAGTTGCTCCGGGCCCGTCCTGCTGCTCTCCCCAGGGGAGGGGAGGTTTTGAGGGGGGTGAGAGGAATTGCAACCTGCTGTATCTGAAAATCAGAGGTGGGGGGAGAGGCAGGTGGGGCATGGCTCAGTGGCAGAGGTCCCAGGTTCAATCCCTGGCATCTCCAGTTGCAAAGGACCAGGTGTAAGGTGATGGGAAAGACCTCCGCCCTGAGACCATGGAGAAGGTTGATTGTCTGAGCTGACAATTCCCACTTGGATGGACTGAAGATATGCTTTGGCGTGGTATGAGGCAGCTTGACGTGTCCCAGCAGCATCCTGACAGAAGTTTCTTTGGAGGCCTGCTCTTCAAGATGGCTGTCCACGCTCAACCATGCCTCATATTACATCTCCCTGCTCAGAATTCTGATAACGTTGGTAGGAGAGGGGGAGGAATCATAAGTCTTCTGCATGAGAAAAGCCTTTTAAGAACTAACCGACCTGGAAACCTGGCCATCTCGGCTTCGGACAGCATTTTGGGTTGCTGGAATATTGCATTCTCCCAGAAAAGCGGCTGGTCACGGTGCATCCGTGGCAGTGTTGATTGTGGCTGCGCAGCTGTTATTGGAGCAGGCCCATATCGTCCTCCTGATTTCATTTAATTATGGGAAGTTGCATAGACACACAAATAGCAAACGTGAACAGATTGTTTCCCGCAACAAAATTATGTGGGGAAGAGACTCACCCTGGATCAGGCCAGTGAGAAATGAGAAATAAAATGTGCAATAGCAGCATCAATAGTAGCAGCAATAATATATATGGCGCATGTTCTTAATGCTCAAAGTATTTCGCACACATCACCGCAGACTTTCTTGCAACACCCACACGAGGTAGGGAAGTCTTTATATTACAGAAAATATAGCAGAAAGTGCTGGGCCTCTGGCTCCTGAGATTTTGAAGCAGACGTTTTCCAGCAGATATTACAGTCCCTTGGCCAAGGCAAATAGTGTATACCTCTCTTTCTTGATTCTCTGAAAGGTCTGGATTGATTTTGAAGAAAGGCTTCATGTGCAGGTAAACTGGAACAAGGGGAACAGTAGTAAATTCTGCCCCTTACAGTCACATGGTCTCATTCCCAGCCTAGTCTTTCATGATGAAATATGATGGTAGTTAGGATGAAATTTATTCCTTGCGTTTTAATCTTGTTCCCATAAGGGTTCCCCCCCCCCTTAGAGAAATGCCTCAATGGATAAAACATAGGATCTGGCCATCCCTTCATGCCACGATCCTGATTCATATCCGGTCCCTGCATGCCTGGTGGACATGAAACTCCTAGCTTGGGTCCTCAGACTGATAAGGAAGTACCTGCTGAAATAGCTACACAGGTCCCCTGATAAAGATGAGGCAGGCCTTAAAAGCACTCCAAGTTTGTTTCTCTGGTTTTCTGGGATCTTTGCCACAAGACTTGGCCACTGATTTGGAAGATGTTTAAAGCAGGCAAATTCACAGGGGATAGGTCTGTCAACTGCTTTTATCCATGACGGTGAAACAGAAACTTGGGCTACAGGGGCAATCTACCGCTGAATATCGGGGGGCCAGGACCAACGCCAGACAAGAAGCCCGTAATGCTATCCTTTGTGAAGATAAAATGATAGTTGGATGCAGTAAAGACATCTTCTTTGGGAGAGATGGGAGAGAGGATTTGGAATCAATCGTGTCCGTTTAAACAGGGTCTAGGAGCTTTATGGAGTACATGGCTTTTCAGTGGCCCCCCGCAAGTTAGCTTGGAGGTACAGAGAGGACGTAATTTGTTGGGGGCAACGTGTGTTGAAGCTTCTGGGCTTCCCAGAGGCATCTGGTTAGCTTCTGTAGAAAACAGGATGCTGGTCTCCATGGGGCCTCGGTCTGGTCCAGCAGGAGTCTTGTTGTGCAGCACACAAATTGCCTTCCCTTCCTCTCCCCACAACAGGCACCTTAGTGGAGCAGAGAGAGCTCTGAGAGAACTGTGGATGGCCCAAAGTCATCCAGCAGGCTCTCATGTGGAGGAGCGGGGGGTCCACCACTCTTGACTATACACCACGCTGGTTTTCTGAGATGCCTCCTTGTGTATCTTGTTCGCTGCCCTTTTGCGTCGTCTGACTTTAAAATGTGAAAAACATTCGACTGGCTGTCTCATTCTCTTGTGGGAGAGACCCGATGCAATTCAACATGCATGTTCTTGTACCGCTGCAGAAATATCCAGCTTTTTTTTTCTTTTTACTCTTTCCTACAGCTGTTCCAGCTTCAGAAACGCCTGGAAGTGTGCCTTACTTGAAAACACCAGGTAGATTTTTATCCCCTATTTCCTTTGTGATTTGACCAGTCCCGCTTCCTTTGTGGCTCATTTCTAAAGGAATATGTTTTATGACTCGCCCGATGATTCAGCATAAGAACCGCAATTACTCTTAGCTGCCCGGCATTGTTAGAAGGCCCTTCTGTAATATCTTGTTTTCCATTCCTCATTAGGATAATACACTGGAAACGATTAGCATCAAAAATTCAGCAAGTTAATTCCGAGCAGTTGCCGATTTAATTAGTGGATTAAGGTGATTAATGGGATCCAAAGAGCCACTGACTTATTAAAACCCAAGCAGCAGGCCATGGCACCCGCCCTAGTGAACCAGCCCGGCCGTCCGTCTCGTGCAGCATCCCGTTTTGCACGGCAGTGAACAAACTACTTCCGAAAGTCTTGCCATTTCCAAAGCCAGCCTGCTGTGCGATAGGAGAGGAGGCTGCCTTCCAAGAAACCCAAAGTCACCTTGAGGATGGAGAATCGGTTCTCCGGTCTAAGCACGTTGCAATGCATGGAGCAGAGCGTTTCTCTGTCATGGATTAGGCTGGCAGTGTGCCTTACGTCAGCCGCACTTCCTGTAATACCGTTTACCCTTCCCTACAGGATGAAATGGCAAGCCCTGAGTCAGGGGACACAAGGAAGAGATTGGTCTGGTTTGGTTTAGTGCATGCGGTCTCATCTGTTCCGAATGGCCAGAATGTGAAGCTATCAATGCATAGCTAGAGGTAGCATTCGCATTAATGAGTGGTAAGCGGCAGAAATGCTGTCTGAAGCGGTCTGCCCATGAGGCTGGGAGTTCGATCCCAGCAGCCGGCTCAAGGTCGACTCAGCCTTCCGTCCTTCCGAGGTCGGTGAAATGAGTACCCAGCTTGCTGGGGGGTAAACGGTAATGACTGGGGAAGGCACTGGCAAACCACCCTGTATTGAGTCTGCCATGAAAACGCTGGAGGGCGTCACCCCAAGGGTCAGACATGGCCCGGTGCTTGCACAGGGGATACCTTTACCTTTAATTCAGGAGACTAAGGTGCCTTTGGGATTCTAATTCTTTTGGCCATTGGTCTTCTGAAGCTAGTGTAGCGAGTTTTGTTTTCGTTTGTTTGTTTTTTTTAACCCAGTGGACAACGCCTCCCCTTTCTATGCACAGGCAAAGAAGTGAAAATCCCGAAGGCCCGCCATGATGTGAAACCCCGAGATGAGCAGTAGCTACTGCAACAACGGGACGGTGACCATGAGCGTCAACGAGGTGTCCACCTTTCCCCTGACTCTGGAGCAAAAAACCGGCTTTGCCTTCGTGGGGATTCTGTGCGTCTTCTTGGGACTTCTGATTATCAGATGCTTCAAAATCCTTCTGGACCCTTACAGCAGTATGCCGTCTTCCACCTGGGAGGACGAGGTGGAAGGGCTGGACAAGGGGACGTTTGAATATGCACTTGCATGAAAAACCCGTCAAGGAAGACCCTGCCTTAATTTTGATGCTTTTCATTGTGGGGGAGGGGGGGAATCTGGCTAAGGAGGCCTTTGTAACAGATGCGTGGGTTTTAAAGACCCGGTGATGGCATCTCTTTTTGTTAAATAAATCTTTCTTTTAGACTCGTAAAAGCATTTCCATGCAGCATTTGCTTGGGTTTTTCTATTAAAAAAAAAAAAATAGCACAGATTTTCTTTTAAAGAAATAATCCCAGAGGAAGAACTTCACTCGTTATGCCAATTTCTAAATTAGATGTGAATAGAGTCGCGTCAAAGATGGCGGCAAACCAAACAAGAGTGCTGCACTGGTCTCCAAGACAAATACAGATCACAGGGAAATGTAAATTGACTAATTTGTTGGGCTGCCATGAGTCAGGCTTAATACGTCACACACACACACAAAAGTTTCCACGCCAAGGAATTTGAATACATAACCTGGTTGGTCAGTGGGGGAAAAGGGGTGGCGAACGATCCTGGAGAAAGTCTCCCCTAAGGTTGCAAGAACTGGATTGTTGTAGGTGAAAACATCAAGCATCAAAGCTCCACAGTTTTGCCAACACAATGGTATTGCGTTAAGTACTCATAACATTTTCAGCTTGCGGTAAACCAGGCTCGCTAGGTTTATCATAACTCAAGTATGATACATGCACTTGTGATTCTAATGTATCTAATCATTTTTGGAACACAGCATTGAAAGTGGTGTCTTCAATTCATTCTACGCACTGTTCCGTCAGTGTTCAGACTGAACTTTTCTCTCTGGTTTCAAAACCCTTGGTTTTAAAGGTTGTGAAATAATAAAAAAAAATGGCAGAGATTTCACAGTGCAATCCTGGAGCATTACGCTTGCTACCAGCAGCCGTGTCAGTTTGGTGTAGAGAGCCAGTTTGGTGTAGTGGTTAGGAGTGCGGACTTCTAATCTGGCAAGCCAGGTTCGATTCTGCGCTCCCCCACATGCAGCCAGCTGGGTGACCTTGGGCTCCCCGCAGCACTGATGAAGATGTTCTGACCGAGCAGTGATATCAGGGCTCTCGCAGCCTCACCCACCCCACAGGGTGTCTGTTGTGGGGAGAGGAAAGGGAAGGCGACTGTAAGCCGCTTTGAGCCTCCTTCGGGTAGGGAAAAGCAGCATATAAGAACCAACTCTTCTTCTTCTTCTTCTTCTTCTTCTTCTTCTTCTTCTTCTTCTTCTTCTTCTTCTTCTTCTTCTTCTTCTTCTTCTTCTTCTTCTTCTTCTTCTTCTTCTTCTTCATGCAGAGCATGGATCACTAGTGAAGTACACACCTCCTGTCAGGCCTCCTGGATGCGTCCCCCTGTCCTTTAAATCTTGCAAGGCGACGATTACTTCTGTAATGGGCTTCCACTGCATTTTGGTTGCGTATCTTAAAGATTTTCCCCATGGCTATGGCATAAGATGCTTTCACATCAATAATGTAACGGAGGGGAGAGGGAGTGGACTTTGGAGGCAGTTTGAGTGTAACCAGTAACATGGGATCATCGGAGAAGCCAAGCCAGTCGAATGGAGGAAATGCTAATGCAACAGGTTCTGTTTGTAGCTAAAGTTACACTGATCAGGCACTGCCACATAAATCCAGCTTTTATGCATCCTGTAAGACTTCTTGAAGCAACCACGAGGGACCAGTTGGGGGCTTTATCTAAGAAAAGCACTAAGATCCACTCTGCCACGATCCAGCCATGCGGCACATCTCTACGAAGGCGCAAAGAGACTGTGACAAATTGCTCTTCAAGGTCACCTCTTAACTCCAGCGGGGAAAGCAAGAATGACAATATTTGACAGTCATTTGATTGCGTTTAAAGAAATGTTGGAAACAGGATTTCATCTCTGTGTTGTGGCTTTTCTTTTCTTTTTTTTTAAGAGGTGCTTGGAGAAATGCAGAGATAAGCCAGTTGGCTCAGGCTGGTCATTCATTCATCTCTGTAATTTCATATTGTACCATTTGCCTAGACGAATGACAGCGGAGGGGATAATTGCGGATCTGTCAGCTAAACAAAATGCCGCTCAGGCTACTTTGGGTTTTTGAAAGGGAAACCCAAAAAGAACACAGAGCCAGGGTCAAACGCTGCAAGAAATGTGCATGCTGTGCTTTGCATACAGGAGGCTCCAGGTTCCACCTCTGTCCCCTCCACTCGTTGGAGGGCCTTGGGTAGCAAAACAGCAAAGACCTCTCGTCCCAAAACCTCTGCGAGTGGTTGGCAGCACAACAGACCACTGTGTTGGGAGCATCTCAGTCAAACCTGCGTTCAGCCATGGACACCCGGAATGGGATTTATCGGTGGCCCATGGTCTGGTTTGGCGCACATGTGATCTGCAAGCCAGACTGAATCTGAGCCTCAGCTGGCAATGGTTTTAAAGATGGCAAGGTGGGAACAGAGGGGACACCCCCCTGGAGAGTTCTGTATCGAATATAGTGGCCGGCATAGTGCAGGGGGTTGGACTAGATGACCCAGGAGGTCCCTTCCAACTCTCTCGTTCTCTGATTCTATAATTCAGTGATTCTATGATTCATTCCTACTCTTAGGAGGACTTTTGTCTGCATTTGTCTTTTACACTCTTGAAGTGAGCAAAGGTCCTGAAGATGCACGCTCTCACTTCAGGGACCCTGCATGAACGCCCATGGGAAGACAGTGTGAGGACAAAATGGAGACCGCTTTTTGCGGGGGTGATGCAAAGCTCTGTCTAATGCAGTTGCTCTCTGTTAGAAGTCAGGAAGCTGACAGGAATTGAATATGGATGCTCCATTTGTAGCTGTTATGATTAATAGCCACTGATAAGCCTTCCCTCCATGAATCTGTTCAACCTCCTTAAGGAAATTTTATATCCTAGAGGCCACCGCCATATCTCGTGGCAGTAAATTCAAGACATTAAGTAAGCCTTTCGGGAAGAGCTGTTTTTTCGGGAACAGCAACACAACTAGGGTTGCCAGCTCTGGGTTGGGAAATAACTGGAGACTTTCTGAGTAGAGCCAGGAGTGGGTGGGATTTGGGATGGGGAGGAACCTCAGAGTCCCCCCTCCAAAGCAGCCATTTTTTCCAGGGGAACTGGTCTCTGTTGCCTGGAGATGACCTGTAAAACCGAAAGAACCTCAGCCCCAACCTGGGGACTGGCCTCCCTAATACACAACCCCAGATACGCTTCCCAAGAGCGGACGCCACAACTCCTGAATCTGTAGAAGACGGCATGAAGGAGACAAAAAGGAACTCTGATCTCACCGCCTAAATATATATAAAAAACACTCCATTCCCTACAAATATTTGAGACTGGGGCAAAAGAAAGGCAGAGCAATCTCCTCTGATTTGTGGAAGCAACAAGTTACTTTGGGGAACAAAAACTAGGCCCATCCTCAGAACGACCCAGGGCAACTGAGAGCCACTTCATGGACGAAGATTCTATCTGGGACTCACCCCCCTATGCAGACACACACCATATTATTCCTGTACCTTCTATGTTCTTTATGATATTGGGCATCCAAATAATTTGTACTAAGGCTTTCTTTTATACAACAAATTTGGTATTCGTTTAGAGGATGAAATGTAGATGTCAGGAAAGGAGATCTCCCACAGCCCCGGAGCTCCCAGCTACTGAAGAACTAGCAAGTTGCTTTAGCAAGAAGGTTAACAACAATGGAAGATCTTTCCCACTACTTGCTTGAGTGTAGTTTCTGCAATCAGACCGGAAGATAGGATAAACCGTCTTCCGGCCATTCTGCAAAAGATCGCCTTATTGCAGGATGCCAACAAAAGCTGTCACAAAAAATGTCACTTACGCGTGTTGTTATCCATTCCAGTTTCCAAGCCGTGCCATGGGCTGTTGGCTGTCCTTACGACGAGACGTCAATTTGATCCTGTAGTGGTTTCATCACTATTGTCTTCTTTCAATGCTCTTTTCTCTGTTGGAGCCACTGGTTGGGGTGGGAGCACACAAAAAAGCTTTCATAATTTAGAATCATAGAATCATAGAGTTGGAAGGGGCCATACAGGCCATCTAGTCCAACCCCCTGCTCATAGAATCACAGAATCATAGAATCATAGAATCATAGAGTTGGAAGGGGCCATACAGGCCATCTAGTCCAACCTCCTGCTCAACGCAGGATCAGCCCAAATTTGAGACCCAGGGTGACAAATCTTTTACAATATCTGTCTGTACTGCATACAAGTTTAATTTTTTTTAACGTCCAAGCTTAGTCAAGTGAATGATGCAAATATTTAAGAACAAAAGTGTTTTCAGTGATCCTAATTCCATCATATTTTTCTTGGGAGAGAGAAAAATGGCCGAATTTAGTCTGTGGCTGGCACTTAACCCGCAGTTAACCTTTTTGACGGAGAAGCATTTGCACCAGCTTCTTGCCTTAATCACAACTAACTCTAGCTGGATTAGACCCGGTGCGTGAAATAAAAGTATGACCTTGTAATGCTCCAGGCGGTAAAACAATCCCACAGATTAGCATGCATATGCGAGAACTTTCAAAATGGTTTACACCTATTTAAGTAGCACATGACTTCCTGGGAACGTTGTCCATGACAGCCGGGCGGATACTTATTCTGGCAACTCAACAGAACAGAGGTCACGATCTTGAAGGGTGTCTCAGTCACTTTCAGCAAGAGGTAGGTGCCAAGTCTATCTCCTTCCGGGCGAGAATTAATGGGCTCATTACTAGCTAATATTTAACCAACAAAAATATTCCTGTGAACATATGGCTAGGGATATCAGAGGTTCCACTTCGAACTTCGGGACCGGCTGATCTGACGAGTGTTCAATAGCGAACAAAAGGACCAGCCATTGAGTTCTGTGGTGACAAAAAGCGTCAACGCTGCACAGCAGGGGGGGAAATGAAGTAAACCGATTTTTGCACAAAATAAGGGGACAAGCGGCAGGTGAAACCAACCGGACGGCATCCATTTATCTTTAAACTGAGTTTTAATACGCTTAAAGGTAACCGACCGAAGCCAGCAGGTCCCACTAAATTTATACTTCAAGGCACCACTGAGATTATTTGTAAGAGGTAAGTCTTTGTTTTAAAATGCTTCTCATATTAGAATATTCATTCATTAACTGTCTGTATGGATTTTTTTTTATTTGGAAGCTTTCGCCATAATAAGCAGAAAAGATCATATGGATAGAGTTTGCCTGTTTTCTCCTAAGTAACAACATCCCAAAAATTCAGCAGTAAATATGAATGGACCAGAGGAGAATAATTCATCAGTGTGCATTCAGTCAAAGGGGGGAGAGGTCCAGAAAATAAGCCGTATTGCCAAGAAACTCGAGCCTATTTTTGCACAGGAACACTTGAGTGTTACGTTCGCAGAAATAAGGCTGGTATGGTATGAATTTCCACAATGATGGGGTGCTGGTCAGGCTAAACCGTTCTTTTCACACATTCAAAGATGACAGATTTCAACGCTAGGTGATTACGAATTAGTAAGACTATTCACAACCCGATTTTAGGAGGAGGAGGCCTTAAATTTTAACAATCTAATTGCCTAAAACCAGTATTCTAAAGAGCTGTTGGGGGTCTACCAGTTGGGAGTACGCATACTAGGTTACATAAACCATGGTCCAGTTCAGTACTTGTGGATGTATTAAAGAAACGCACCCCAATGCTGACGTGTGTGTGTCTGGTTTTTAATGTTAATTGCTGAGGCATCAGCCTTAATGTTCATTATTTTGAATAATATTAAAACTTTGATTTTGACAACGGGTATACGAGCATGCTATGTTTTCATTTCTTTTCGTTTTTGTTCGTGCTCGTCGTGTTTCCCTCCCGCTGATTTTATTTGCTAGTTGGTCCATTTCAGGCACTTCTTCCACATCGTTTGAATGTCATTTATAAGCAGAAACAACTATAAAACCTAATTCCAATTTTACTATCAATTTTTTTTTCATTATTTTGGGTTGGGAAAAAAATGACTGCAGAGTTTCATCAAGCAGTGAGCAACCAGAAATGAAAACTTCTGAATGGAATTTTGGAAAGATAGCAGGGTGGTCATAACATTCAGCAGCATCTCTCATTTTAAGCAACAAAATAACTTGCAGTTTCACAAACGAAAGCTACCAGTCCTCCTAGACTGGGATCCTCCCCCCCCCCCCCCATTTGCCTATTATTGTAACTCACAAGAAGCAAAGTAGCTTCAAAGTGTGCCCTGATCCTTCAGCCCCCTCAAATTAAAATTGCTCTTCACTAATTAATCAGACAAATAGATTAATCTGCCAAGCGAACTGACTGCATTTTACGGTCCTAACATCTTGCAGCCACCAAGCCAAAACTTGCTGCAAGCAACAACCTCAAAGTCCATGAAAAGAAGAAGAAGAAGAAGAGTTGGTTCTTATATGCCGCTTTTCCCTACCCGAAGGAGGCTCAAAGTGGCTTACAGTCGCCTTCCCATTCCTCTCCCCACAACAGACACCCTGTGAGGTGGGTGAGGCTGAGAGAGCCCTGATATCACTGCTCGGTCAGAACAGTTTTATCAGTGCTGTGGCGAGCCCAAGGTCACCCAGCTGGTTGCATGTGGGGGAGTGCAGAATCGAACCCGACATGCCAGATTCTGTGTTTTCAGGGTGTTTCAAAATCTGAAATACTGTTGGAAATCCTGACCCTTCTCCATCTGGTAATCAAGGGCAAACTCGCCACTGTCTTTAAGGGACCGGGATATTCCTCTTCTAACTTGGCAGGAAATATCTGTATATTGACTCACGTTTATCTTTAATGGGACCCAGTCTTGCATTTCATGTACATTAAAGTTTGACCATCTGCTGCTGTTTATTTCAACATGTCTATAAAACAAGAGCTTGCCATGTGAAGAGAATGCAAAACTGGTCCCTGGAATTTAATAGCCGATACCTGTATCTGTTCCATAGTCATTTGCTCATGTGTAGGCCATCCAGTCCAAATGAGCCAATCGCAACTGAGCTGTATGATCCCACACATTCCTTTGTGTTGCTGTTCTCATCCCCACCCCCAGAAAATAGTGGATTTGGAATGTTTAAACCAACTTTGCAGAGCATAAGGGCAGCCATTCACGTTCTTATACAGAAGACTCAGGCTCAAACTTCAGACAGGGTCCCAAGTCCAAATAAACAAACAAACAAACAAACAAAATATCACTGTTCCAATATCTTTGCTATTCTAATTTATTTTATTTAGATCCTGCTCTTCTCCCCAAAACAGCTTACAACATCCTTCTCCTCTCCATTTACAGTAACAGCCCTCTAAAGTAGATTAGACCAAGGTCAAGTGAGTGGTCCAAGGTCACCCAGGGAGCATCCACGGCAAAACAGGGGTTTGAACCTGGATTTCCCAGATCTGAGTCCTGTATGACAGGGGTAGTCAACCTGTGGGCCTCCAGATGTCCATGGACTACAATTCCCATGAGCCCCTGCCAGCATTTGCGACTTGGTGCGACTTTAGCTGTAAGACACCAAATGAGCGAGCTAAAAAATAGCACGCTTTCTTCCTACGTTTGACGGCAGACACACACACAACTAAAATGTAGCATATTTCTTTCTGTGTTTGATGGCAGGCCCCACTTTGTAATGACTGCGTAAGAGAGACCAGCGAAGTCTCCAATGAATGATTCACCGCAATCACTCAAGAGCTGCTACAGTCCTACACTGAGAATCTGACGACAAAGGAACAGAAAAAAAATTGTGAAAATAAAACCAAACATCCACAAATATGAATAATTCTCCAAATGTCTTTTCGGATCCGGGTCCAAATAGGTTTCAGGTCAATGTAATTAACGAAAGCCGTGACAGTACAGGGCCGGCCCCGGAAGACCCCAACCCTCAGTGTTACGAAGAAACGTCTTTTGCCGAGAGCACCAATAACAGGCTACATGTCAGCTACAGACCTGGAAACCGAGAGCTGTACAATAATTTATTTCAAAATGAGGACACGGCTAAAACAGACGGAAGCTTTCATCCCTATGATACGCATAGTAACACATACTACCTGAAAACTTTTGGCCATAATACAGTGGAGGCTATCCCTAAAATTGATTATTACCGAAACACCGGCAGCATCACCGGAGCCAAAATGATCCGGCCAAGCCTGATGGACATTCATGAACAGCTGGCAAAGGTATGTTGGGATAAAGGAAAGGCAAACATTCTGTTGGCTATTTGTTTGTAACAGAATGCCCTTGATCCAAAGGAAGTCAGAGAGTCAAGTGTGCTTCTAACACTTCAGACATGCAGGTGGATTACTCAGAAGTGAATCCTCCTGTGTTAAAATGACTGTGTGTACTCTGGGAGCAAAGGTAAATTTGGGTAACCTAAATCATGGCACCAGAAAAAGTTACAGCAGCTGTGGTTCAAATTTAGTGCATCTAGCTCAAAAAAAGACACCAGGGGACCCCTGGATACCTTCAGCTCAAGTGACATTCAGGGTATCCATGGTGGTAGAGAAGTCAATCAGCACCCTCTACACCAGGGGTAGTCAACCTGTGGTCCTCCAGATGTCCATGGACTACAATTCCCATGAGCTCCTGCCAGAAAATGCTGGCAGGGGCTCATGGGAATTGTAGTCCATGGACATCTGGAGGACCACAGGTTGACTACCCCTGCTCTACACCATCCCCTCTAGGTGGTGAAGATTCGGGGTTTTGGCTAGGAGGAGTTTTTTGCCATTTCATCTTGGTTTTATGGGGAAGGATATTTATATATGGGTTTTTATATTGTTTTATTGGATTGTATTTTGGGGTTTTTATGGAGTGATGTAATCCGCCTCGAGCCTTTTGGGGGAGGTGGATAATAAATAAAATGATAATAATAATTGTTATTATTGTTTAGAACATTGCAGTTACTTCAGTGGACAAATTCACCAAAGCAGATGGCACTACAGGGGGGGAAACAGAACCCAAGAACGAAGAAGAAACCCAAGGGGGCTTTGTCAAATTTGGATGGGTGAAAGGTGTCCTGGTAAGCAGAACATATTTGGGATGACAATTCCATTCTGCTCCCTTTGTCTGCATTGCACCTTCGGGGCCGGGGAAGACATGCAGTTGCTTGCGCTAGAGATGATGACATGGTTAGCACATCACCTTTCCATGCTTTGTGATACGTATGCATGGGCTGGTTTGGGTTAGAACCACTATCTTGCTTTAACATTATATCTTGTTTTTGCTCCATTTTCAAACTTTAATTTTTAAATTTCTGTTTTGGCAATGCTATCCTAAGCGCCTTCAGCACCCCTGTTATTTTTAGGTGTCATTCAATGCTGTTTCTCTGACTGTTATTTTATAGCGCTGTGGCCTAATGGCTATATAATAGTTTTTATCTGATCTGATCCTAAGCCAGGCAACTTCACCCTTTAGCTGCTAACATTGCTTGCATTCTGCAGCGACACAGTAACACAACTCTCTTTGTTCAACGTTTAGGTGAGGTGCATGCTGAATATTTGGGGTGTGATGCTTTTCATTCGCCTGTCCTGGATCGTAGGCCAAGCTGGAATAGGTATGCTTTTTTAAAGTCCATTTTTAAAAAAAAAAAGACCTCTGTACGGGGAAAAACAAGAGAAACACTATTAATCTTTAAACTGAAGTGTGAATTGGCACGGAACAGGCATTCAGGCCTTCTGGAATCTTTTCCATTGTATCCGAAGGCAAAGTTAACTAAACCAACGCTGGAATTTTCCAGACTGTTAAACACATTACCCCTTTGAACAGTCTAGATGTAGCACACGTCAATCCCCGTTTCCCTGCCACTAAAATCAACAGGACTGAAGCACATCTAACTGTGCTGGATACAGCCTTTGTGCAAAATACGGTTAAGATTGGCATTTGGAAGAACCTTCTATATTCTAAAAACTAGCTAATATTGGAAGACTAAAACCTGGCAGTTTCTCAGAAAGTACAGTGCTTTGAAACCATTGGTGTGCAAAAATCATTTCATGCCGTGCATTTGTGCTGAAAGGAAAATGAATACAGACCCGTGACAATCTATGAAGGGTTCTGCTCCCCCAGCATCGGCAACTAACAGCAGGTGTCCAAGGAAACTGATTTGCCCTAACTAGTTAAGTAACTCAATGGTGGGGAATACCATCAAGTCATGGCCAACTTCTGGAGATCCAATAGGAAAGGGATGAACAGAGGTGGTTTGCCATTGCCCGCCTCAGTACCGCGGTCTCCCATCCAAATACAAACCAAGGTCAACCCTGCTGACCTTCCAAGATGTGATAAAACCAGGCTCACCTGGAGTAGGCAGGCCAAGGCAAAACTTGTGCATTACAGAGTCTTCCATCTTTCTCTGAACTCATGTGCTTTTTCTTTCTATCTATCTATCTATCTATCTATCTATCTATCTATCTATCTATCTATCTATCTATCTATCTATCTATCTATCTATCTATCCATCTATCCATCCATCCATCCATCCATCCATCAATCCACCCACCCACCCACCCACCCATCCATCCATCCATCCATCCATCCATCCATCCATCCACCCACCCACCCACCCATCCATCCATCCATCCATCCATCCATCCATCCATCCATCCATCCATCCATCACTATGTGTGACTTCTATACCACGCCCTCGTGATTGCTCGCCTCAGGAGTGGTAAACAACAGATTTGGTAACAATCAATATAAGACCTAAATACATAAATATGAGAAGCATTCACAAAACATTATTAAAATATAATATGAAATAAGATAGATGAGATTGAAATAATTATAAAAATGTTAAACTCCATTATGGGGAAGGGGGAAGATAGGATGAGGGAGGCCCAGTCTGATGTTAGCAGTTCCTTCTGCTGACCCCAACCAAATGCCTAGTCAAGAGATCCAACTTGCAGGTCCTACAGAACTCTGCCAGGTCAAGCCGGGCCCTGATGTCTCCAGGGTGCTCATTCCACCAAGCGAGAGCCAGGGCCAAAAAGGCCCAGGCTCTGGCTGAGGTCAAGCGAACTTCCCTCGGTCAGGGACCACCAACCAATTTCATTTGCCACTCTACGGACTGTCCGAGTGATGGAAGGTCCACTGGGATCCTGGAAGGTCCACCGTATTGCTTTAGAGTGGGCTTCAAAGACAGATCAATATAAATTATTAGTTAATTATATTCCCTTTATTTGTTAATTATATTGCTCCAAACCTACGAACCAGATTATTGTTGATTCAATTGTGTCTGTTCTTCTGTTCCAAGTTACAATACAAAGTAACGCAGTGCTTTTTTTCTTTTTACGGGCTCAGTTGTGACATGGGAACAAGTGAGACGCCATTAAAAGGAAAGCGTAGGAATCAAAGTGCATAATAACTATTACGCTGTTCATTTCTTTTTAATGGATTGAGCAGAAACCTCCGTTTCCGTAGCCGCAGTTAGCGCATGTCAGATTTCCTGTTGTTTCGGAGAGGCCTGTAGCAGCATTGTATCCAGGAAAATAGCATAAGGGGCTGATTCAAAAGACACGCCCATCTTCCTTTCTCCTGTCACGGAGAGTGCTTTTTATGTTCGGGATGGAGGGGACTCACATGGTACAGCCTTGTCATGTTTACAGAACTGAGCCATGTTATTTGGGAATACATGTTAAACAGTAATCCCTAAGCTAGTTGATATGTACTAACTCTTAAAATGAATCAGATGGACTTTCTTAGCCTTGCATCTGAAATTAGAGGCTATCTTAAAAGCCAGAGGTGTGTGGTAGTTAGAAATTCAGGCTAGGATCTGGGGGATCCAGGTTCAAATCCCCACATTGCCATGGGTGCTTTGCTGGGTGACTGGGGGTCCATCACACATACTCTGCCTAACCTACCCCACAGGGTTGTTGTGAGGATAAAATGGAGAAGAAGGGAATGCTGCTTTGTTTTCTCATTCCAAAGGAAGGCAGAGATAGATAGATAGATAGATAGATAGATAGATAGATAGATAGATAGATAGACAGACAGACAGACAGACAGACAGACAGACAGACAGACAGACAGACAGACAGACAGACAGACAGACAGACAGATCGATCTTCGGCCATGTGCCAATAATATGTATCGACCAATTCTAGGCTCACACCAGAGATGAATTATTATATACAATCAAGACTGAAATTCATTGACTGTCTTATGAAGTAACTCAAAACCATAACTGATATGAACGCAACCCTACGGGAGCAACACATACATGCATTGTCTCTCACAGAAAAGGGAAAGATCTAGTTAGTTGCCATAATGGATTGTGTTGCATGCAGTTTGTGGTGAAAGGCAGTGCCTGGGAGGGGTGACTCTAAAAAAATATTTGCAACAGCTAACCAAGGGCGGGCTATAAAAATTAATGTGTTGTTGTTGTTATAGAACTCAAGGTGTTTTGTGTGGGATTCTCCTACCCAGGGCCTGACCAACCTAAAGTCTCCTTCAGCAGGTCTCTGCAATATGTGCCTTCCAGGGTACACTGGGATCAGGTCCATACTGGAGTTCCCTGCGCTCTTGTCTCAGTGCCAGAGAAGGCAACCAGAAAAGCAGGGGAAATGTATATGCTTGCCAAGAGAAAGTGCAACAAAAACCAGGGTTTCGTACCTTTTTCTCCCTGTCTGGGAGAAACACAGACCCCCACCATTTTCTCTAGAGCAGCTGGGTATGTTGGAGGTTCCACCACAGGACCTTTCCTCCCACAGTATACAGCCTGCTGTTCTGTCAAGCCAAAAGAATGCACTTCCAAACTAGGGCCCATTCTGCACACATAGGATAATGCACTTTCAATGTACTTTTGCAGCTGGCTTTTCCTGTGCAGAACAGGAAAATCTACTTCTGAAGTGCATTGAAAGTGCATTATCTATTGTGTGCGGAATACGCCCAGGTTTCTTCTGTCGCTTAAACAGGTACAACAACGGCTGTGTCTCTCACTTAGTATACTGAGAACAGCACACCTGTGTCACATACCAACCCCCTGGAAATGCTTGTGGACATCCTCTTAAGTTCAAAGCTCCCTGTTTTGTGGAGAATGGATGAGAATCTACACACAAGCAAAAGCCATAGCTTATATTTCTTAAATTCCCTGTTCAACTCTCTAGCATCCCTTCAGGTGCAGTTTGTCTGAGTGAGGATTTCTGGGTATGTTTTGGAAATTTGGGGGAGGGGGATTCTATGTATTTGAATGTTAAAAAGAAAGGGTTGGGTTTGTTTTTTTGGGGGGTTTTTTGCTTTTGACAAGAGTTTATAGACAAAAAACCTTGCTAATGTGTATGTGGGGGGGATTTGCCAATCTATGCAGCGTTATATGTTTGCATTTGGCACTGTGCCTGACAAAAAGGTGCTCACAGGTTTTATGATGCATGCCAAATGAAGCCTTGCAGCTGGAAGCACATATAAGTATATGCTTTGCCATGAAAACCCTGCATCTTAACACTGGCAAGACTTTGCTCCGGGCTTTCATGCAAAATTAGTTTCTTTTCTTTTCTTTTTTTTAAGGGCAGTTGAGTAACTTATTGCTCTCATCAAGAAGCATTGCTTTGTTCCGGGGTGTGAAAATAGCCACGGGCAAGAGTGATTTATTTTAACGTTAGTTAATGTCCTTACATCTGGGGTTTTAATCTAAACTTTAATCAGATCTTGCCATTACTTTGTTGCAAGAGTGGTTCCCGTGGCCTTGGTTTCCACACGGACGTCTACAGTTATCACTTGGCAGCCATCAAATATAGATACACTTTCCGGCCTCCCCCCCCCCCCATGCTATGTGAGGGCGGAGACAATGACCTTGCATTTCGGCATCTACTTGCTTACCCCCGCCCATGAGGACATGTGGGTTAAATATTTTAAATCCAATATGCAGGGTCAGTTCCTGTGTGAATGGAGGGGGTACCCTGGATGATGATGATGATGATCATCATCATCATCATCATCATCATCATCATTTATTTATTTAATTAATTAATTTTTAGACCACCCTTCTCCAAATAGGTCTCAGGGCGGTTTACAACATAAACAGTTAAAACACAATAGAATCCCCATAAAAACCCCAATTAACATCAACAACAAGTCACATATAACATATAAGCTTAGGCGGTGGTCACAATTCTGATCGTAGTTACCCGGCTTCCCCCCCAAGTTCAGCCTGGTGGGGAGAATGATATTCAGAAGAGGGTGGCACCAATACTTTATGCTTACATGCTCTTGTTCCAACATCACACTCCCACGTGGATGTCCAGGTCTTTGGGGGACAGGACAAAGGTGACCAGGGAAGCCATGATCTCATTTCCCCACCAAGTAGAAGGCAAAGGAGCTTGTCAAGGAGAGTGCCACCATGGGGAGAGGCCCTCCTTACAGCCCCAGCGATCAAAGAAGTTTGTGTGGTGGGTGCACAAGACAGGGCCTTTTCACTGCTAGCCCCCCAATCATGGAACAACATCTGCAGACAGATGCACCTGGCCCCTTCCCTTTCCATCTTTAAGAGCCAGCTGAAGATAGTTTTATTTACGAATGTATTTGATTACAGCAGTCCTAAACTGTGGCTTCAAAGTTTTGGCTTTATGCATTTTTATGTACTCTATTTTATTGGATGTATTGTATTGTTTGTGGAAGGAAGGAAGGAAGGAAGGAAGGAAGGAAGGAAGGAAGGAAGGAAGGAAGGAAGGAAGGAAGGAAGGAAGGAGGGAGGGGGAGAGAGAGAGAGAGACAGAGAAAGAAAGAAAGAAAGAAAGAAAGAAAGAAAGAAAGAAAGAAAGAAAGAAAGAAAGAAAGAAAGAAAGAAAGAAAGAGAGAGAGAGAGAGGGAGGGAGGGAGGGAGGGAGGGAGGGACATAGGTAGATAGGTAGATAGGTAGGTAGACAGACAGATATGCCAGGAATATATAATTCAAAGATGCATCGAACTCCTCTGTCCAGCCTTGTCTGAAACTTCCCCCAATCTAAGGAGTGGGCAGAACTTGCTCAAGCTCTCTGGCCCCAAAGATGTCAAACTCGCCTTGTGGCATGCTCTCCCTGGGGAGATCAGAGCCCTGCAGGACTGAGGACAGTTCCACAGGGCCTGTAAGGTGGAGCTGTCCACAAGTCCTACAATGAAGGTGAGGAACAATTTTGAAATTCTGCCTGCCCTGCTCAAAACTTCTGCAAAACTATACTGTGAATCCATGCTTATAAATAAATAAGTATTTATTTTTGTAGCCCACTCTTCCTACACACTCAAGATGGGGGACAACATAGAAATATAAAAATATAAACGCATACCCTGCCACAAATTTTATTAGCCTTTAAGCTTCTATTAGTCTTTTCTACTGCCACAGACTCACACGGCTACTCAATTTCAATTATTCAATAACCAAAAGGTATTCAACTCTGCCCATTCCCAAAACGTACACAGACCAAATGGAGAAGGGAGGGATTCATTCAATAGGAGTCCTTTCATGAATGAAGCTTGGGTTAAGTCCGAGACTGGATTCCGGCTTAAATTTCTCTTTTAGAGAACTTTTTGGTGTTACGGAGTGCAAGTGACATTTTTGGCCTTTCTGTTGCTGACAGGTCTTGGAGTTATCATAATCCTTCTTGCTACCATGGTCACCTCCATTACTGGCTTATCAACTTCTGCAATAGCAACTAATGGGTTTGTTCGTGGAGGTAAAATCTTGAGGGTTCTAATATGTCTATATTTCTTAACATTTGGTAAGAGTTTTGCAAGTATTATTATTAGACAAGCCAGGGGGCCCTAGACTTAAAATTACAGCACAATGGACAGTAGACCTGCAGGGAACTAAAAGGTAAGCCATACAGTCAACTGTAGTCATAACCTATATTTTGATTTTTCACTTTTCCTGTGAATCACAAAGTTCAGCTCAGTTCACAAAGTGCAGAGAATCCTACCCGGGACTGACGGAGGATTTTAATCAATTTTTTTCTTGGAGATTCTTTTTTCTTTTCCTCTTTGATTAAAAACGAATCTCTTATTCAGAACGTTGCAGGTTGCGTTTCCACGGATGGACCGGAAGGGCTAACAAACATGACTGGCTGATTTCGAACACTCATGATGTTTATAATACTTTAATTATTTCAGAGGCTTCTGGGGACAAGGGCAGTTCCTTCTGGGATTCAGGACCAGAGTCCGGTACCTTGCTGGTATTTTCTTGATCCTGACAACTTAGCGCATCGCATGTATTTACAGATATAGTCGGACCGTTTTCCCTTCGCTCCAAGATGCAGGATTTTAGCACGTAATGATCCGGCCGAGGTATTTGGGTCAAACATCTGTTTTGGGATTTTTTCAGGTCTTGGAGTCGTAGTCATTTGCCTGAGTGTGGTAGTTACCACTTTAACAGGTATCTCTATGTCTGCCATATGTACAAATGGAGTGGTACGAGGAGGTGAGTACAGTATTATTTGAATGCGAGAATACGAAGCTTTGTCAGGAAATGTTAGCCGTGTTATTCCAGCCTGGCGGAATATATCAAAGCTATATTGGCCCAGGCCATGGGAAATAATTTGGATAGAGGAACTGAGTTAGAGGGCAGGAAGGTCATCTCATGTTAAATTACTAGTTCAGCCTAGAAAGGAGAGGACAGGCCTGTTGGTGCTTTCCAGGTATTTAGCCGCATGGAAGAATGTAAAAATGCGGCCCCCCCCCCTTCTATATCTATTGAAAACAGCAGTCGATTTATATAGCTGGAAGGCAAATTAGACAAAATAAACTCAGTAGAGTTTATGATATGATCGGGAGAACATTGCTCAGATACGGCATGTGTTTTTAAGCACTACAAGTTGGTCATCATTTCAGTATGTTTTATGCTAAAGGTAAAGGTATCCCCTGTGCAAGCACGTCTGGCCCTTGGGGTGACGCCTTCCAGCGTTTCCTTGGTACCCTGGTCGAGTACCAGTTGCAGCTACAGGGGGAAGCAAAATCACTTTGGAACAGATTTGTTCGTGTGATAAAAGTCACTTACCCTCTGCTGTGTCGGCAGGTGGTGCTTATTACCTCATCTCCAGGAGTTTAGGACCCGAGTTTGGGGGCTCCATTGGATTAATCTTTGCCTTTGCCAATGCTGTGGCAGTCGCCATGTATGTGGTTGGGTTTGCCGAAACAGTTGTGGAACTCCTCAAGGTAAGGATGGTTCCGTTACGTGTGGCTAACCCCCCCTCCCCCCAGTGAAACTTTGCTTAGTCATTTTTTAGACACACCGAGCACACGTCTAATAAACGCATTAGGTAAAGGTAAAGGTATCCCCTGTGCAAGCACCGAGTCATGCCTGACCCTTGGGGTGACGCCCTCCAGCGTTTTCTTGGCAGACTCAATACAGGGTGGTTTGCCAGTGCCTTCCCCATCATTACCGTTTACCCCCCAGCAAGCTGGGTACTCATTTTACCGACCTCGGAAGGATGGAAGGCTGAGTCCACCTTGAACCACCTGCTGGGATTGAACTCCCAGCCTCATGGGCAGAGCTTTCAGACTGCATGTCTGCTGCCTTACCACTCTGCGCCACAAGAGGCTCTTTATAAACACATTACGTATCAACTATCAGTGGATCAGAAGTCTCTAAATGTAACATAAATCCTAATTTATACGCTTTCTCATCCCTGTTGCCAGGTTGAGGAAATGTTTCTTACAGTGCGGGGTGAATTCCCGAATCACTAAAGGGAATTAAGGTGCCAATTAGCCTGCCAAGAACCTTGGTGATTGAGGCCCAACCAGCATAAGAAATATGAAATTCAGGGCTCATTACCCATGGAATGGGAAGATTCCCTCTGTAGTTGTTTCCGTCTGTTCTATGTCGCTGCCAACGCGGTCTTGCGCAAATGGTATCCTTAAGTTGTTTCTTTCTCAACATTTTCTTCCAGAGTAGCAATGCTATAATGGTGGATGAATCCAACGACATCAGGATAATAGGAGCCATAACGGTTGTGCTTCTTTTGGGCATCTCTGTGGCTGGTATGGAATGGGAAGCAAAGGTAAAGCACAATATTCAAAACGAGTGTTTAGAGAAAACAAACACCCAAGAGGATCACAATAAAATCAGAGTCTGTAAGAACAGCTCTAACAGGACTGTGACTAGCCCAAGGTCACCCAGCTGGCTGCATGTAGAAGAGCAGGGGATCATATCCAGCTCTCCAGATTAGACACCACCGCTCTTAACCAATACACCAAACTAGCTGTTTGAATGCCGTTCAATAAAAGAGCCAAGTATATGGAAGAATCAAAGTGTCCTGAACATGAGAAAATGAGTCATGCTTAAACCCTGCTGAAATCAATGAGACCTGAGCCACTAACAAGAACTCCCACTGATGTCTAATGTTCTCTGCATTTAGCCCCCAAACACTGAAAAACAGCATTTTAAAAAATGGCCAGCGATTTAGAAAATCCACAATTAAAATGGATTCGTTTTTATCTTTGCAGGCCCAAGTTGTTCTCCTCATCATCCTTCTTATTGCTATCGTGAACTTCTTCATTGGGACGGTCATCCCAAGCAGCCGTGAAAAAAAAGCAAGAGGGTTTTTCAATTACCAAGGCAAGTTTCTCCCCCCCCGCCCCATCCAGATTCTGCAGTAAAGATGAGCCACTTACAAGGGGTGGGGGGGAGCATGTCATGATCCCGCACGAAGCCAAAATGGGCAGATTCACGATGCCACGTCTCCAGCCAGCTACCAATCTGTTGCAATTGGAGTATATTGTGTAGACACAAGCAGCGTTCAAATAGCAACTAGAGCGAAGTGCCACACAGAACCTGCAAAGTGCGGGCCGGGTTTTCATGACCTGCCTGGCTCTAGCCCGCCAGGGGGATCTATATGTCAAGCTGCTCTTGATGCTCCATTAAGCATTCTGGGTCGCCTTCCTCTCGGAGCGTCCTCTGAGATGGAGAGAGACGGCGTGGCTCTGAAAGATTGAAAGCATCAATCACCGCCGTTCGGTGTTCCATCAATGCCCCTTTCTTTTGCAGCCTCGATCTTCGCCGAAAACTTTGGGCCAGATTTCAGAGAGGGAGAAGGTTTTTTTTCGGTGTTTGCCATTTTCTTCCCAGCGGCCACCGGAATCCTTGCTGGGGCCAACATCTCTGGAGACCTGGAGGTGCGTCTTTCCGATGACCGACCGAATGCGTCTTTCCAATGTTACACCTTAACGTGGCCGGAATAGAAAGCGAGCCGTTGTAAAGTTCTTTCAGAGGACAAGGTGTAAATGTTTTATTAGCATAACAGAGGCAATGCCTAATAAGTGAAACTGAATCGTGACAGTCATGGTCTTTCAAACTGGTCATGGGAACCAAAGAACCATGGCTCCAAGGAAAATATTGCCTAGGACATTTCAAAAAGAAGTTCACACTATGACCGTTTATGCACTGGGAACTTCACTGACCCAGGTTCCATGCAGGAACACAAATCAGGGGCGGATGAGGTGCACCAGGTCAAATGCTCCCTCATGTGGGTGCAAGAAGAGGTGGGGCAACCTGCCATGACTAAAACTCCAGCCTGCAGCCAAGCATGAAACCTCCAGTGCATAAACGGTCCATGCATCACAATCCGTAGTAGCTCCTCCGCTCTGCAGGTGCAAATTCTTGCACGAGCTCTTGCACAATCCGATCGCCGCCTGCAGATTGAGGGGCTGCACGGTGCTCTATCACAATCGTATGAAGACAGGCCCCTAGCGAATTCCCCACTTGCATAATCTGCCGGAACAGAGCTGGCTGGGCAAAATTTATCTTATAGAAACAGACTATGAAATGTTAAAAGGCCACCAATAACTCTGGTAGCGCAGGATTAATGGACTCGTTATCAGGGTACTGCTCATGGAAATGAGCAACGTAATTCCTATTACTACAGCTTTGCTAATTCATTAAAAAGTGTCCACATGGCGAGAGTGAAACTTACAGTCGGAGGGGGAGAAGGAAATGCACCGTCTTCTCTAAAATGGGTTGGGTTAGGCAGAGGAATCAGTCCTGATGGTTTCCCTGGGCCCAGTTCTGGTAGGGTTATGACAGGTTCGTTTGCCTTGCTCATTCCCCCAACTTGTCATGCCTTTTCCACAGTGGGAATGTGGCAGGCTGCAACAGCTTGTCCGGGAGTTCATTCCACCCGGTAGGGGTCAGGTGTGATCGGTGGTTCCTGTGTAAACACCGGATCGTACGTATCCCAGAACTGAATATGAATTTAAGTGTAAGACCGAGTTCAGATTTTGGCGAGAAATCTGGAGTCCTGCGCCAATCTTTTCTGGACAGCCTTTTAAAAAGCAGCCAAGAAAACCCCTTGCTGGCACAAATTGGAACATTTGGTTCCAAGTGTGATTCTTTCTATTTGTATTCTCGAATTTGAACCTCTAGCCTAGAGGGTGACATTTCCGAGGTTATGTATTAAAGGATGAAGGATACAGGCGCGGTCACATGCTAACACGACTCCAAATGCTGCAAGCCTCATAAAGAAAAATACAGCGTTCATAACCTTTGCAGTAAAGTCATGCAGTTAGTAACATTAACAGCCTTTGGGAGCAAAACTCCTGACGGAATTCTAAATGTCACCTTTGTGCCTCCACACTCCTGCTTTTTGACATTTCGTCAGATCAGGGCCCGTTTCCCAGCAATGTTCAGTAAGTGAGGCCACACCCTTTTATCTATAATATGACTTTTTTTAAGTGGAATTTTTTAATGGGCTGTGTCGGTTTTATTATTTCAACAAACTTCACACGGCGTAGCCTATAAAAATCACCCATGCAAAGCAACACACAAAAGTACCCGATGGTCTAGACACTTTCAAACTTTGCGCCATACTCCCAGAAGGACAAGGAAGTTTAAAACAGTGGTCCCCAACCTTTTTATCACCGGGGACCAATCAACGCTTGACAATTTTACTAAGGGCCGGGAGGGGGGGTAGTCTTTTGCTGTGGATCGTCGCCACTGCCTGGAGCCCCTGCTCCACTTGCTTTCCCGCAGGTGCCCCTGACTTCCCGCCGCCCACTGGGGGGCGCTGCCAGCAGCAGCTGCACAATGCCACAACAAGGGGGAACCCCAGCCCCATGGCAGCCACTGGAGAGCACCAAAGGTGAGCCGGTGGCAGAGTGGCAGGGCAGCCCCCGGGGCAGCAGCTGGGGAAGAGGACGAGGAGGAGCCGCGGCCCGCTACCGACTGATCCATGGACTGGTACCGGTCCCCGGACCAGGGGTTGGGGACCACTGGTTTAAAACACAATTGTGAAGAGCCTTCTGCTCCAGATCTGTATGGGGATGTGAAAACGCAGAGGATGAGCAGCCTTTTCCTCATATTAAAAGAAGGAAGATTTCACTATAGCCTTTTCCTTTATTGCGTTCCAGGACCCACAAGGCGCTATACCCAAAGGAACCATGCTGGCCATACTGATAACAACTGTTGCTTACGTCGCTGTCGCCATCTGCGCAGGTGAGGAAGAAGCAGACGTTCGTGTTACAGTTCTTCTTCTTCCTCTTTCTTCTTCTTCTTCCTCTTTCTTCTTCTTCTTCTTCTTCTTCTTCTTCTTCTTTTTCTCCTTCTTCTTCTTCTTCTTCCCTTGTTGCCGTTGGGGTGAAATGCACACTAGGCCATTTGACAAGGCAGGGGTTGCTCTTCTGTCTCAGAGGCTTAATGAATCACTGTTTTTGGAACCAGGAAAGGGTTTTTTTCCCTCCAGGTCAGACAGACCGGCTGGCTAGCATTCAGGGTCAGGGCTGGCTGCATCCAAATCCAGAAAGACAACTGCCAACTCAAGATCCCGGCTGGAGCAGAAAGCTCACGCTGGAGCCAGAGGCTGTTCTGTAGCCCGGGCAAAGCGGTCCCCTTGTCCTCGCAACCAGCCAACCCAGAAGATTTATGTCAAGCCCTGAATCGCTGAACAGGCCCTTAAAGGCTTTCGTTGATCCCTGCTGCATCTTTCAGACCCTGCCGACTTCCCTGATTAGAGAAATGCATCTGGAGATGAACCTTTTGTGCGTTTCGTTCATATCCGAGGCTGCGACCTATACGGGAGGTTAAATGCAAAGCCCAGAACCATCATGAATGGTTTGAGAAGGGAGAAAACGCCTCCATGCCAAGAGTACAGGAGTGGAAATACTGACAGATACATAGCGAGCCTAAGAGGATGGGGGTACTGTGAGAATATCTGCCTCTTGTCACGAGGAACTGAACTAATAGTCTGCCGTTGTTGTTTCCCCAGCTGCGAGTGTCGTACGTGATGCTACAGGGAACGTTAATGACACCGTTGTCTCTGGAACGCATTGCAATGGATCATCTGCGTGTGCCCTGGGCTACGATTTCTCCAGCTGTAAAACGCAGACATGTGGTTATGGGCTGATGAATAATTTCCAGGTTCAAAAGAGCTCTAATTATGCAATTTGTGTAATCATATGTGTGGTGTACAAATGAGCGGAAGAGGCACTGTATGTAATAACTAACTCTAATAGACTCGCCACAAGCAAGCGGTAGCCTGGGTTGGTTGGGGATCTTTTCGGGAGCTCTACTAAATGGCCAGCGGAGATATATGATCCATGCAGATAGGTTTTGATAGAGCGACTGGGTCAGTCACCCTGATATGACCTCATCCAAAAGGCCAAGAAGCAAGGCTTTATTCAAGTCTTTTTGAAGAAGAAGAAGAGTTGGTTCTTATATGCCGCTTTTCTCTACCCAGAGGAGGCTCAAAGGGGCTTACAGTCGCCTTCCCTTTCCTCTCCCCACAACAGACACCCTGTGAGGTGGGTGAGGCTGAGAGAGCCCTGATATCACTGCCTGGTCAGAACAGTTTTATCAGTGCCGTGGTGAGCCCAAGGTCACCCAGCTGGTTGCATGTGGGGGAGCGCAGAATCAAACCCGGCTTGCCAGATCAGAAGTCTGCACTCCTAACCACTCCACCAAGCTGGCTCTCAATTTGGAAGATGAATTGGCTGATAAGCATGACCTAATGAAGAAAGGGTTGGGTGGGGATGAGAACTACTCTCTGCCTCTCAGGTTTGGCCTACAGAATGAGGTGGGATTGAGGAGATAGCAGCAAAGGAGAGCGCCAAAGTTTTAATGCTCCTCTACAGGGAAGCCCTCCCCATCATAAGCAGAGAACTAATACAGAAGGAACTAATACTCCATCCATCCATCCATCCATCCATCCATCCATCCATCCATCCATCCATCTATCTATCTAGGAGACTATTCCATGTACGAATTTCCCTTTGGGGAGGTACGTGGATTACTGCCATTTAAAATCCAATTCACTGCTTCTTTTGGCACCCTGTTCTTAATGACACGCCTTGCCAAGGAAATACAGGAGCTATCCTTCTGACTCCAGTGGGGACGGGACAGGATTCAATTACAGACTAGTTCCCTGCAACAGCAGCAGCGTCTTGTTTTCCTAACAGCAAAAGGAGCCTGCTGTGGCCAAAGCACAGCTGTTCAGGAGGTTTTTAATAGGTGACAGAAAGGATAAATAGAGAAGAGGTGACAAATGGTAGTGCATAGTATTATCAGCATTATTGTGATTCAGTGCGGCAAGCGTGGGGGATTTATGATTCTGTTTGTACCGAGAATCACCTGAGCTTCACGGCTGCCTCTTGTTTTTCCCCCCTCCCGCAAAGGTTATGAGCATGGTTTCTGGATTTGGTCCCTTAATCACCGCAGGAATATTTTCTGCTACTCTTTCGTCAGCGTTAGCCTCACTTGTCAGCGCACCCAAGGTTTTCCAGGTACATCCAAAGGGACAACGGTCCTCATTCTGTATTTTTCCTGTTGAACTGCACGTTCCCTGGATTACATGGACTGGAGTAACATACTTGCAAACCCTGCATTTCTGAAAGCAGTTCTGCTCTTTCAACAGGCCCTCTGCAAGGACAATATCTACCGAGCCCTCCACTTCTTTGCCAAAGGATACGGGAAAAACAACGAACCCATCAGAGGTTACATCCTAACTTTCCTCATTGCCATGGCCTTTATTTTAATTGGTGAGTATTCAGACAGCTTTTCAAATTCTCCCTCTAGCCCCTCCTCCCCCCAATTAAGCCATTCCTCAAGCTTCAGAAAAAATTGCCATTACAAACAGGAAATACACTTTTTGCTGACACTGATGACAAATGCAACTCTTTTAAAGCTGTTAGGTAAAGGTAAAGGTATCCCCTGTGCAAGCACCGGGTCATGTCTGACCCTTGGGGTGACGCCCTCTAGTGTTTTCATGGCAGACTCAATACAGGGTGGTTTGCCAGTGCCTTCCCCAGTTATTACCGTTTACCCCCCAGCAAGCTGGGTGCTCATTTTACCGACCTCGGAAGGATGGAAGGCTGAGTCAACCTCGAGCCGGCTGCTGGGATCGAACTCCCAGCCTCATGGGCAGAGCTTTCAGACTGCATGTCTGCTGCCTTACCACTCTGCGCCACAAGAGGCTTTATTTTCAAGCTGTTAATCAGAGCCAAAAGAAACAACCAGGATAGGACTGTTATGGCCACCCGTTAGTTTTGAACTGAGACTTAAGGTTATGCTACAGTCCTTGCTATTCTTATGTCCATTCCTGTAGCTCCACAAGAGCATGCATGCAATATACATATCAATCCATCCCCATGCACACAAACAAATTTCTTGGATGCAGTGTGACTGTGTAGTAACCAACATCACCTCTGTGGGCTTAGCTAGTGGGAGACTTGCACGTGCTGCTGCAGGGCATTTTAATTCCACATACAACAGCTGCCTGGCTACTGCAGGACTCAACAAATCCCAACGCCCTGAGTGTCTAGACATCTCACAGTAGTACCAAGCATTGGTAAGTGCCTCTTGGTGTTTCTCAGTAGAAGTACCGTGCTCATGTAGCTGAGGAATGCAGGTGAATGTTTTGTTGTGTCAAGGGCCATCAAGCTGCTTCTGACTTATGGCAACTTAAGAATTCATAACTTAAAGGCTTCACTGGAAGGGTATCTCATGATAAAAGCTCCATCTAGCCACGAGGACATACCATAGCAGCAGTTTCTAAACTGGCATCTAGTTCCCTTCTTGGCCACCACTGCCAAGTGACCTCATGTCCAGGGAAAAACAGGACAATTTTTTTGTACTAGAAGAAGAAGAGTTGGTTCTTATATGCTGCTTTTCTCTACCCGAAGGAGTCTCAAAGCGGTTTACAATCACCTTTCTTTTCCTCTCCCCACAACAGACACCCTGTGAGGGAGGTGAGGCTGAGAGAGCTGGGTACTCATTTTACCGACCTCGGAAGGATGGAAGGCTGAGTCAACCTTGAGCCGGCTGCTGGGGTTGACCTCTCAGCCTCATGGGCAGAGCTTCAGACTGCATGTCTGCTGCCTTACCACCCTGTGCCACAAGGGGCTCTTTTATACTCAATTATACTGTTCCTAATTTCCAGGAACAGCTATTTATGTAGTAGAGCGTAGATGGTAGCCTGAATTTCTCTTACCTTGTCTTTTTTTTGTTGTTGTTGCTTCCATTCCACATACATAAGATAATGCCCTTTCAGAGTGATTTTTCAGCTCGGTTTGCCTGAACAAAACAAGAAAATCTACTTCTTAAGTGCATCGGAAATGCGTTATCTAACATATATGTGAAATGGGCAAATAATGCTCAGGGGCAGCCGTATACATTCCATAGCCAACAGTATAAAGCACAAATTCAGTCCAAAGCTAAAACATATCAGAAAAGCCATGCCTATCAGAAAACTTGGCCAAGAAAGCTGAAACACATATATCTTTGTTCATGTAGCTATGAAATCTTCTAATTTCTGCAAAAAAATGTATAAGACCGTTTGTCTGCTAATTTGAAGATAGCTGCTTGAGTGGTTCTTTAAAAAATATCCTCCTGTTTTTGTCTTTTTTACTCTGTTGAACGATGTTTAATTATTTCTTTTAATCCTGCAGCTGAGCTGAACACCATCGCTCCCATCATCTCCAATTTCTTCTTAGCTTCATATGCCCTTATCAATTTCTCTTGTTTCCATGCATCATATGCAAAATCTCCAGGTGAGTCTATGGGAGGGCTGCACGTAATACCCACCAGGCATGTTATAGAACCATAGAATCACAGAGTTGGAAGGGACCTCCTGGGCCATCTAGTCCAACCCCCTGCACTATGCAGGACATTCACATCCCAATCGCTCATCCACTGTACCCTGCCACCTCCTTGAGCCTTCACAGAATCAGCCTTTCCATCAGATGGCTATCTAGTGTCTGATGAAAAACTTCCAAAGATGGAGAACCCACCACCTTCTGAGGAAGCCTGTTCCACTGAGGAACCACTCTAGCTGTCAGAAACTTCTTCCGGATGTTTAGATGTTGGATGCTTGATAATCCCCCCCCCCTTTCACCCGCATGCTTCTTAAAGACTTTTCAAGCCTCAAAAGCATGAGAGAAGAAATGCAAAATATCTTCAAAACTACAACACCCTAAAAATGACCCTCACGTCCATCCACTGCAGTCCAAGGCCCTACAGGGCCAGCATACATGGGAGGTGGGGTGTGCTTGAGTTGGTGATGTTGTGGAGGCCTAACAAGGGTGGAATTGGACCCGCAGACCATTTAGACTTTTGAATTCTTTCTCTCCTTCCTCTTTGGTTACCTGATTTAAAAACATTTAGCTAATGAATGGTCAGCCTTGTAAGTCAACCACACTTCTATAATATCCATATTTGGGATGCTTTGGGCTGATCCTGCATTGAGCAGGGGGTTGGACTAGATGGCCTGTATGGCCCCTTCCAACTCTATGATTCTGTGATTCTGTGATTCTATGATATTACCAGATTTCAGTACTAGTGCCATTTCGAAATCCCGCAAAAAGTATGAGCTCATAAACAAAGACCAAAAATTGCATGAGTTCCTAGAAGGAAAAGCCAGTGGCTCACATTTTCTAACTACAGAAATGGACTGCAAAAAAAACAGAAGCTAAGTATATCCCAGCAGCCGGCTCAAGGTTGACTCAGCCTTCCATCCTTCCGAGGTTGGTAAAATGAGTACCCAGCTTGCTGGGGGGTAAACGGTAATGACTGGGGAAGGCACTGGCAAACCACCCCGTATTGAGTCTGCCATGAAAACGCCAGAGGGCGTCACCCCAAGGGTCAGACATGACCCAGTGCTTGCACAGGGGATACCTTTACTTTAAGTATAGCTTGGCCTGCACTCACCCACTGCGACCCCACTGCCTAACCAACTGAAGCCTGCAAACCTATTTTATCTGTGGTAGAGGCAATTTCCTCTGACTGAAAACAAACACTCATCACACGCATGGAGATATTTATTTCAACAGAAGAGAAACAGACCTATTATTTCCAGTGTGGAAGAAAACATAGTGGTGACATAAATACACATATATATATATAAACGTCGGTTGTACAATTTCCTGCAACTGCCTGAGCCCAGGGGCAAGTTTAAAAAGAAAACGACTCCCCCTAACTATCTGTGTAGCTTCACCATTGCAAATTAGATACGCACTGGCAGGGACTTCAGTACCAATTACTCAATACACTTTGTACGTGTATGGTTTAGGATGCTGTAATTACTTAATATTCCAGGCAAAGCTATACTAATTTCTTCTTCGACAAATTTTGGCTGCTCAGTCCCATTCAGTTCATAAATGGAATAGCTGTGAGACAAGAAAAAAAAATCACCACTCTTTTCTTGCTAGGACGAGCCACGTTACTACTGCCAAGCTCCTTCTTGTATAGTTCCAGCGCTCTTAAAAAACGAAACTTCCAGGAATCCGTTCTCTTTGAGCATTCGACAAAGATCAACAGGGCAGGGAACAGGAGAGAGATTGGGAGAAAGAAAAACTGGCTACACCCAGCATTGGGCCACCAAACCCAAAAGGGGAAAAAATACCAGGTGACAGGTGACTGGTTTATTATACAAAGCCCCTACGCATTTCGCCATGACAGCTGCATGAGGAGGATCAGAGAATTCACCTTGTGCTGGACCTTTCTGATCCTCCTTGACGAAGCCTGCACAGTGAAATGCTTAAGGACTTTGTATGACAACAAACCGGTTACCTATCATCTGCCGCTTTTTCCCTTTTTGGTTTGCTGAGCTATTGGGAGACTCATGACCGGACATTCCCAGCAGCTTTGCAGCGTGGTTTATAGACGTGTAGGGTTCCAAGAGCCTCTTGTGGCGCAGAGTGGTAAGGCAGCAGACATGCAGCCTGAAAGCTCTGCCCATGAGGCTGGGAGTTCAATCCCAGCAGCCGGCTCAAGGTTGACTCAGAGGTTGGTCAAATGAGTACCCAGCTTGCTGGGGGGTAAATGGTAATGACTGGGGAAGGCACTGGCAAACCACCCCGTATTGAGTCTGCCATGAAAACGCTAGAGGGCGTCACCCCAAGGGTCAGACATGGCCCGGTGCTTTACCTTTACCTTTAGGGTTCCAAGGTTGGATCAGGGTCATGTGAAGTTGGGGTAAGTGGTTAGTTGGTTGCATTTCCCCCACCCTGGTCCACAAGTTAAAACTGGTTTCGCGGTGCTGTTACGGCCTGTTTGAGAGGCAGGCAAAGGATGCCTTCTTGTTTCAGAACACCAACGACCGAATAGCCGCCTCGTTTGCTATTAGCAAAACCAAAACACAACCCACTATATTTCTCCCATGGGGGCCCAACCCAAAACTGAAGCTGTAATTTGTCTGCAAATGGCTGACTGGGATATTTAATCTCCATCACATCTGCTTTGACCTTTAACGGCTAGTGCTTGTAGAAATGTGAGAAAGAAAGCGGGGGGGGGTGCTTGCTTAAAGGGGAATGATTTATCCTGCATCTGGTTTCCTCCGTAAAACGAAAATTACGTTCCATCATGCTGGAGAGGGAGTGTTGTGCGCGACATCCAGGACAAGGTGAATGTTTTGCCTGAGACCCGCATATCTGAGGGACGTCTGTCGCCTTATGCCCCCCGCAGGGCTTTACGCTCTGCAGGTACCAACTTGTTGGTTGTTCTTGGCCCTAGAGAAGCTCACCTGGCCTCAACCAGGGCCAGGGCCTTTTTGGTCCTGGCTCCTACCTGGTGGAATGAGCTCCCGGAAGAGCTGCGGATCCTGCAGGAGCTTTCAGTGTTCCGCAGGGCCTGCAAAACGGAGCTCTTCCACCAGGTCTATGGTTGAGGCCAGTACGGCCAGGGAGATCTTCATGGCCCCCCCTTCCAGAAGAGTGGTATGAGTGGTGCTTGCAAGTGACATCTACATCTCCTCCCTCCCACCCCTCTATGAGATGTTACTGGGGGGGACTGAGAACAGGGAGGGTTTTGTTTTTCCGCTGTATCTTTATGGGGTTTTTATTCAGACGTATGCAACCCGCCACAAGCTGTCAGGGAATGCCGGGCAATCAATCAAATGAATAATAATAATAATAATAAATTATCAGAACATGCTATCATATATAGCATGTATGTCTTAGTCTTCGAGCTGGTGCTTGCAATGATCAGCACAAAACATACATATGTTGTCAGTGCAACAGCAGCAATGTTCACACAAATCTAGGGATGAGCTTCAGCTATCTGTAGTACTTCAGAACCAAATACTGTGGCAAGATTGTGTGTGGGGGGGAATTATATATCACAGGCCAATGACATCTCTGGTAAACCATTGCCTGCAAACAGCCAGAGAGACATAAGCCAGGAAATGCCATGTCTCAGTGCTTTCACACGTAGTTGTGTTGAGAGCATAATATATGAGAGACTGGCTAAAATAAGAGTGTTAGAATCATAGAATCATAGAGTTGGAAGGGGCCATACAGGCCATCTAGTCCAACCCCCTGCTCAATGCAGGATCAGCCCTAAGCATCCTAAAGCATCCAAGAAAACTGTGTATCCAACCTTTGCTTGAAGACTGCCAGTGTTAAATTCTCATTGTGTAGTCTCAACCTCCTTGTTCTTCCTAACAGCTGATTTAACCCCCTTTGGCCTTCCGCAGGTTGGAGACCCGCTTTCAGGTATTACAACATGTGGGTCTCCCTTTTTGGAGCCATGCTGTGCTGCGGGGTCATGTTTGTCATCAACTGGTGGGCTGCTCTCATCACGTACGCCATCGAGCTCTTTCTCTATATTTACGTGACCTACAAGAAGCCGGGTAAGGCGAGGCACCGACTCGGCAGAGGATACAAAGGCGCCCATCTTCTGCGGGATCGTCTGTTAGGGGATGTTCTGACTCACCCAGACAAAAGTTGGGAAGTCTGTGATACTTATTTATATTATTATTATATAATAATTATAATTATGGTACAGATATGTGAGCAAATAGATGACAAAATGCTTCTTTCCGCTCAAAGGCCACAAGAGTCCAACAAAACATTAGGGGTGTTTTCTCCAGTGGCCGCATCAGAGGTGGGTCAATGCTGGTACTGTCATGAGCACCCACCATGTCCTGCTTTGAAAAGGCATTCTGTTACTGTGTTATTAAACACTGGGCAAATAGACATTCAGGTTAACATTCTGTGGCCAGAGCTAAGCGTGGCTCAAACAGAAATCAATTGCAAGGCTTAAACTGTAGAACTAGCTTTCTCAAGCAGGGTTTCGTGAAACCCTGGGGTTTCTTGATGGCCATGGAAGGGTTTCCCGAATGGGTGGGAGTTAATCAATTTTTTAGATATATTTAAAATTTGTTAAACATTTATTGGGTGATATGACCATAAATGGCCATGTTGACCCACCTACCACCTCCAAAATGGCCAATGATTGGTCTGAAGGAGAGGAGAAGGGGGGGAGCCCTGGGTGGGCGTGCACCCAGCTCTGCTTCCCAACCACATTCTGCATGATCGTACCACTTCTGGGGTTTCTCGAAGCCTGAAGAATGTTTCACAGGTTTCTCAATGGTAAAACAGATGAGAAAAGCTGCAGAGTTTTTTTACTTCTTACCCCCATGTGCTACTTTTGAAGTTCAAAATGGACTCTCTGCCACCACCATTCACCAGGAGTAACTACACAGATCTGCCAATCAGACTACTCCTTTGAATTCTTCCCTAATCTGTCCCCTCCCTACATTCTCCTCCTTTTCCCCTGGGTGTATTTAGTGCAACTCTAGTGGAAGATCAGTCTTTTTAAAGCAGGAATTTTGCCTAAGAACAAGTGGCAATATTATGCACTCCTTCCTCAGATACTTAATGTTACTTGGCATGAGGCTGCTGCAGATTTCATCTGGTGTACACTCACTCATGCTAGGAAAACCTCTGGGGAAAGGCAGCTTCTGAAATACTGCTCCTCTCCAACTCCGAACACATATTTGCTAATAAAGCTTTTTATGATTAGTACAACCTGACCTTTCTCATACAAAAAGGGATGGGAAAAATCAGATGTTCTTTCAGTTCTTTTTAGAAGCCAGTCTATATACCCCGTCCTTAACATATTGCACAAACACATTCGTCCAAATGAATGAAGAACAAAATAGCTTGCATCTGAATAATTTTCTACCCGGAATACAAAACGCAAAATTAATTTATCTGGTCAGTACTCATTCTAATGTCTCCCTTTCCCCCAGATATGAGATAATTTAGCCAGGTCTCAGATTTTCGGGGGGGGGGGGATGTATCTAGTCCTCCCTGTTGCAGAAGGAAAATACAGTAAATGAAAAATCTATCTGGAGGAACATAGGACTCACACATATCCTCTCCTTCATAGGCCAGGCTTTGGAAAGTAAGAATTTATGCTTTCATGGCTAATGACCGTTACTGCAGAACTGCAGTCTATGGTTTGTTCTCTTCCCTACAAATCAGGAGTTCATGCTTAATTGCAGGAATCTAACAGAAAAGAGTAAACCTTAGTTTGTGATTTTTGACATAGCAACAAACAATAAATGGCTGGTTTGTTTTGAGATGCATAATTATGGGGAGAGGGATGGAGTGCACAGTTCTGAGGATCATGGTTTATTACTACAGTCAAATGTGACTTTGTGACTAAATGTGAGGGGCAACTTCTGATTCTATGACTTTAGCAAATAACTAATGATTAAAACAGAACTAGTGATCTACTCTTAGTTCTGTCTATTAGTAAGAGATGTTAAAAACGGAATGCAATGTATCTGTTTAGCATTCTACGCCTCTCATGGATACTGCTTACAGAGTGCAGGGGGTCAACTTCTGTCAAAGAAGGTAAATGATTTTGTAGGCGTTTAGGTTTAATACGCACTGGTGTGTTTTTCCTGATACAACAGAGGTAAATTGGGGATCATCTGCACAGGCACTCTACTACGTTACAGCCATTGACAGTGCTCTGGAGTTGACTACGGTGGATGATCACGTGAAGAACTTCAGGTAATGGCTCCATGGCAATGCTCAAAGATTTGTTGTGACAAAACGCATAACCAGATTTAATCCACCTCCTTCTGCGGTTGCAGGCCTCAGTGCATAGTGTTAACAGGCGAGCCCATGACAAGACCGGCCTTGCTAGACATCACACATTCGTTCACAAAGAACAACGGCCTCTGCATTTGCTGCGAAGTATACACGGTAGGTTCCGTGAAGTCAAGTTTGCATTAGGGATGGGTACAAACCTAAATAAGGTTTGGTTCGAGGCAGCCCGCAAACTGAACGCTGAACCAAACCAAGCCCAAATGCACCATACCAGTGAGTTTGGTTCCCCCTTTCTCCTGGCCGTGGCTAGTTATGGCCAGAGAAAGGGGGGAGATTGCCCAGGAAGGGTTAAATGAACCCTTCAAAACCCTTCACTTTGCTTCAAAAACTGACAGGCTTAATGCTTCACAGCCATTTAAACTTAACAGATGATGAGCGGAACCACCCTATTGTTGGGATTAAATGGCTGGCAGCTATTTTAGCCTAGTAGTAGGGAAGATGCTCCCATCAACTGTGAGACTGAAATGGCTAGCAACCATTTAAACCTAACAGGTGGGCAGGGCACCTTTCAGCTGTTAGGCTGAAATGGCTGGCAGCCATTTCAAATTAATATGTCAGCTGTGGACCTGCATTTTTCAGCTGTTTTAATGGCCAGTTTAGACTGGATTGTCCAGCTGAGGCTATCAAGAAACAGGTCTTGTGGGGAGAATTCTCCCCACAGACTCCACTGGGAAACGTGGTTTAACCAGACTGCTCAACAGAGAACTCTAACTTCAGGCTTGGCTGGGGCTCTGCCAGGCAGCTCAGCTGAAATCAGACTGCCCAACAGAGCCTGCCAAACAGCTAATCCTGCAGGATGTTGTCTCTGCAGCCACTTCTGGGGCTCTGCTGGGCCAACCACTTTAGACTGGACGGCCCAAAAAGGCCCACCCAGGAACTGGTCCTGCAGAGGCAGGCTTGGCTCTGTTGAGAGGTCCAGTTTATACCCGACTGTCCAACAGAGCCTGCCCAGGAGCTGACCCTGAGGCAACTCTATAGGAACAGTTCTACGTCCCAATCAAGGATGTTGATTGTCTTGATCCATATGCTGAAGACAGCCATACATCATCAAATTAGGTCCATGATCATAAAAATTTTTCCAGGGGTTTATCTCCTCCCAGAGGAGGGAAGCAGGGAAATGTGTCTGTGTGTGTGTGCTTTACTAAGGATTAACAATGGTCACAAAAGCTTGCCCTTTAATATAGGATTGAATTTATAATCTAAAGGGCACGTTGTAAGAATTGTTCTCAAATCTGTTTTGATTATCTAAATTGTTATTTTTAACTGTTCCAGTGTTTCTCTGGATTTGTATTTAATTGGCCATCTTAGAATGCAGGAAAGGAGGAATATTTTAATCTCTCAGTTTAATAACACTAAAATAGTACAGGACTGAAGCAACAATTTTAAAAAACCTAAAATACTCTAGGACTACAGAACAGACTGATGCAGAGGCTAGCTGATCTCTCTTGCCAGAGTTAACCTACACAAGTGAAGTTCACAGAAATGTTACCGTGTTTTCCTTTAGGGATATTACTAGGCCCGAAAAGACTCTCAGGTCAGCAAGATTCTTTTTTTTAACTTATTGCTTTTCACACAGTGTTGTTAGATTTTTATTTCTGCCAAGACTTAAGGTAGCTTTTTTTCTGTGCTGGGGTAAGCATTTTGGTTGTTTCCTCTCTTCTTAGAAAATTTTAGCCAAGCTGAGTTTTATTGGCTAATAAAACTTGTAATACAATGAACTTCTGTGATCTGCGTAACGGGGAAAATAAGGTGGGCGATAAAAATATAATGTGCTGCCAATTGGGTGCCCATTATGCTTATGAAGACTGCTTACTTAACCCCTTTTGTCTGCCTTTATCCCCCCCCCCTAATGTAAAAAGTAGGGCTGTTTATATTGTGCAGGGAAAAATGTGTGCCAACAAGGATAGCGCCTATCCGGAATTTGCTGTACCTCGGGGACAATTTGCACAGGGAGAACTATTACTGGATTCTTATCAGTCATCATTATGACTTGAATAGCATCATCAATACAGACTCAAGGGACTTCCCGTCTAAAATCTTCCATAAAGGAGATAACCAAGAGAGGGGAGGTGGAGCAGGGCAAGCTGGGGAAGAGCCTTCAGTCGCTTATGCTCTGGCTTAAGTTTTTAGCAGATAAGGGATAATGTATTAGATACTAAAAGCTTCAAGGGGAAGGTAGATTTTGATGAAAGACTGAGGAAACAGGGGCTGATTCGCAAGAAATGGTAATGGGGAGACGCAGCCCCATCGGGGAAACCTTAATGTAGCCATCAATACGTACACATTTCTGTAACAGGGCAAATAATAGCTCCCTGGGATTATTTCAGACCCAAAAAAGGGAGGATAAGCTTACACCTGTTCTCCTTGCACACCAGAGTTCCAATCCAAATTGGGCCTGCACACCTGAGAATTACGTTCTGAAGTTCTACATGCAAATTTGATTTTAAAAAATCCCGGTGGCCGCCATGTGGAGCAGTTAACCTGTGGTCCTCCAGATGTCCATGGACTACAATTCCCATGAGCCCCTGCCAGCATTTGCTCCCCAGCATTTGCTGGCAGGGGCTCGTGGGAATTGTAGCCCATGGACATTTGGAGGACCACAGGTTGACTACCCCTGATGTGGAGGATACAAAGACTTTGTCATGTTTATGGAAGCTACTCCTGGGTATAACGGGCAGCTGGGGAGGAAAGGCAGAGCTGTATGTGGAATAGAAGGCTTCTAGGTGGCTGAGGGCTGATAGAGCTGGAGGAATGAAGGTCACAGGGGAGGGAACAAGGTCAAGAAGGGCACCGAAGTAAGGAAGAGGAGATTGAATTCGGTCTGGGAGCAAAAGATCATGAAGGACAACTGCTAATTGCTTCTGGGGAGTGACTTTGGTCAGGCCAGTGTGAGGAGAATTGGTTAACTGTCCTGGTCCAGTTCTCTACACTCCTCAGGCACTGATTTTTACTGTTACGCAAAATATCAGGAAGGCTGATTACGGATTTTGCATGGAATGTGTAGTTTGCCGGTTGCCTGCCGCTCTGAGTGGTGCTGTTCCATGAACATAATTGATCTCTTGGAACCCCACCCAAAGCCATGTGATACAGCACCCACTGGAGTGCTCCCACAACCCAACACCATGCCCCCTCCCCCTTGGGAAAAGCAACCACAGTGAGGCGGCCTCATTACATAAATGGCATACCAAAACAGCCCCCTTCAAGGATCTCTGCCTTGCCGTGGCAAGGGGGCTTGCGTAGTTCAATGAAGCTATGAGCTATGCCGTGCAGGGCCACCCAAGACCGACAGGTCATAGCTGAGAGCTCTGACAAAAGGTGATCCACTGGAGAAGGAAATGGCAAACCACTCCAGTATCAAAACAGGTGTGTGAGCTTGACCCTAAATCAAACACCTCATTCCAAAGACTTCCATTAAACTATGTAGCAGGTTGGGCCGTTATGTTAACATGATGATGCTATTTCCCCATTTTTATGAGTCGCCGATTCAGTCGTAAATAGGTGTGCTGAATGAATGAATGAATGAATGAATGAATGAATGAATGAATGAATGAATGAATGAATGAATTTATTGGATACAGCATAATGCCAATCATTCGTGGATAGAACATGTGTGTTAAAAATGTGTTTCTATGAGTTACGACTACAACCTAAGTGGTGTGAGCAGGCATCCCCTCTTTCGACGGGAAACGAGCAACGTTAACAGCAGGTATCCTTTCAAAAGGCTAAATCACTGTGGACTCCTTTGTGGAAATGTCTTTCCCCCCCTCGAATGCGCTTCCCATTGCCTCGCACAGCACATTCGGCAACTCCTTCAAAATTGACATCCTTGTGCGATGCATAATACAAAAGTCCCCTTCCTAATATATGATGGTGTCACGCAGGGCCCACGCAAGCTGTGTGTTAAGGAGATGAACGGCGGCATGGCAACGAAGCAGGCCTGGCTGACAAAGAACAAAAGGAAAGCCTTCTATGCTGCCGTGGCAGCTGACAGCTTCCGCGATGGAGTCAAAAGTCTCCTCCAAGTAAGCTCTTTATTTGCACAGCACACCCGAGAAGTACGGCTTGAAAGCAGCCCTCAGCCGCAGGAAGAATGTCTGTTTATTCATGACCGAGCTCTTGTTGTGTATATGGATAAGATCTTGTAAATACAGAGTGCAACCTGAGGGCACCTCTTTCGGTACTAAAGGTGGCTTCAGGAACCGCTCTGGCTCCAGGCGACGGAACTGGAGAACCAAGCCAATCAATTCCATGTCAAGTGAACGAGGGCTTTAATGGTACACAGCAAGGCCTTAATGGTACCCTCGCCGACATCTAAGGTGACACAGCAAATGAGTTCTCCTGAGTCCTAGTATGCAATGATATTGACTGTACTATGTCAATGTAATAATACATTGGAAATCACATTTCACAGAGTAAAATGCACAGGCATCGACATTATGGAGAGATGTTTATAGGGGCCCTTGTACCTCCATACAGCGACTGTAATTATAAATATGCATAACTGGAGATTCTGTGTTGCATTGAAATCAACAGGATATTTGCCCTAAGGAAGGGGTTTTGGGGCATAGCATTAAGTCTGTTATGTATCCCATCCTCTCTCTCTGTCTCTCTGTCTCTCTCTCTGTCTATAAGAGATAGAATTTATTTATTTGTATACAGCCATAGGCCTTTACAAAATCTAAGAGACAACATTATAAACAATGAAATAGAACAAAACTGTATAAAAACATAAAATTTAAAACCACAGAACTATGAACTATACCAGGGGTAGTCAAACTGCGGCCCTCCAGATGTCCATGGACTACAATTCCCAGGAGCCCCCTGCCAGCATTCGCTGGCAGGGGGCTCCTGGGAATTGTAGTCCATGGACATCTGGAGGGCCGCAGTTTGACTACCCCTGAACTATACAGTCTGTCTATCTAGTGGTCACCAATAAGTTTTGCAATAACACAAGTCATGTGTATAGGCACCGCCATATATTTCTTTGCATTTTTAAAAGTAGCCTTTCAGTACTGTGGCGAGCCCAAGGTCACCCAGCTGGCTGCATGCGGAGGAACGGGGAATCAAACCCAGCTCGCCATATTAGAAGGCCGCACTCCTGACCACGACACCAAGCTGGATGCCCCATTCATCACGCAATGCAGCCGTCATTAAACAACAGATCAACATGGTCCTGGATCCGCTACACTTACAGCACTAAATCCAACAGGTTAAATTCCTTTGCCATCAGTCACAAGTGATCTTTGTTTGGAAGCATACACTCCACACTTGCTTGGCTTTTTTGCCACTTTCTTGGAGTAGCACCAAACAATAAGTCCCCATAAACTGTGCATTAAGTGTACACAGGCAGGCCACTGGCCTCTTGGCATCCTGAAAACTGTACACTTCAAGCCTATGCAGGCTTACTCAGAAGTAAGCCTCACTGTGTTCAATTACATATAACCCCAAGTAAGTGTGTAAAAAGAGCCTCTTGTGGCGCAGAGTGGTAAGGCAGCCGTCTGAAAGCTCTGCCCATGAGGCTGGGAGTTCGATCCCAGCAGCCGGCTCAAGGTTGACTCAGCCTTCCATCCTTCCGAGGTCGGTAAAATGAGTACCCAGCTTACTGGGGGGTAAACGGTCATGACTGGGGAAGGCACTGGCAAACCACCCTGTATTGAGTCTGCCATGAAAACGCTGGAGGGCGTCACCCCAAGGGTCAGACATGACTCGGTGCTTGCACAGGGGATACCTTTACCTTTTTAAGTGTGTAAAGGACTTGTTTTGAACTTGAGTGAAGGAATGGAAACAGCTCCTCAGACTCTTACAGGAAGAGGACAGCAAATCTGCCATTGCTCTCATATTAAAGTGGGCACACGGATATTATGAAAATGCTGTTGGTCTTAAGTTATTCAACTGTTTTAATGATCACGCATCAGGAAAAAATGCAAATGAGTGCTAATTTAGCAAAAGTTACAGTTCTGTCATTTAAAAACCATTTCTAGCCAAGATGATTTAAAGCTAATCTTCATGTGTGCCGCTTGGGTACAAGCATGAAGGACACCCGGCAAATGCAATTTAATCTTAAATCCCACCAGAACATTACTCCAGTTATCTTTTGCCATTACTCCTCATTTTGGACAAACCTTGCACATGCATCTTTTTAAACGCCATGCTTTAATGTCGTTAGGCTTCTGGTCTGGGCAGGATGAGACCCAATACGTTGGTGCTTGGTTTTAAAAAGGACTGGAGAGATGCGACCGCTGTACAAGTTGAAAACTACATGGGCATCATACAGTAAGTTGAAGTCGGAAGGATATTATTTTGGGGAGAACTGGAATTTTGGGGGAGATCTCGTTCTGGATGATCTGGGGCCAAGGGACCAAGCCCTGTGAAGATAGGTTGAGGGACTTGGGAATGTTCAGGCTGGAGAAAAGGAGGTTGAGAGGGGACATGATAGCCCTCTTTAAGTATTTGAAAGGTTGTCACTTGGAGGAGGGCAGGAGGCTGTTCCCGTTGGCTGCAGAGGAGAGGACACGCAGTAATGGGTTTAAACTACAAGTACAACGATATAGGCTAGATATCAGGAAAAAAATCTTCACAGTCAGAGTAGTTCAGCAGTGGAATAGGCTGCTTAAGGAGGTGGTGAGCTCCCCCTCACTGGCAGTCTTCAAGCAAAGGTTGGATACACACTTTTCTTGGATGCTTTAGGATGCTTAGGGCTGATCCTGCGTTGAGCAGGGGGTTGGACTAGATGGCCTGTATGGCCCCTTCCAAATCTATGATTCTATGATTCTAAAAAAAAACAACAGAAAATATACGGAAGGATGATTAAGATCTGGAGTTCTAGTTTCAAATATGGGCTCAAGGAAAACAGGGGGCAAAATTACAGTCTCTCATCTTTGTGTCCAGGGAACAGAATGGCTTTAAAGGTTGGGAGAAGAACACCATGGCAGCTCTAGTGTATCTTATTGTCTACATATAATGGATTAACAGTCATGGTTCTCAGAACTGTAATTCTACAAGGAGCTCAAGTCCCAACAAAGAATTCTTGGCAAGCACGCAAAATTGGAGTTTCTAGAGTCCTTTGAGGAAATGCATCCCCACTAAACTGGTTTCCAATCCATATAAACTTGCAATCTTGATATCCCCTTTTGAATAAGGTATGTTCATAAAAGAGCAATACCACTGAGGACAAAAATAACTTCAGGATACACACGTGAACTGCACAGAAACTGCTCATAAGCCCAAAGCAGCCTGAGAAGAAGAAGGGCAAATAGAAAGAGGCACAACTTTTTTCCCCTCCTTTGATTGTTCAACTCAAAATCGTCTTCCCAAAATTGCCTTTTCACCAGCTAGGGAAAGGAACCTTGAGAGTAACTTTTAGCCTCCTTACTCTACTGGGACACAAGTTACCTTGTACTAAAGGGGGAGAAATCAGGGGAAAGAATCATTGAATTCCTCATAATATATAGATGTAGGAGGGGTGTTATAACAGGTCAAATATGGAGGTAGTAAAGTTGCAGATTAATATTACGATGAGATGGCAAACTACAACCAGACGATCTAGGGATATGAAAGGTGAGGAAGCAAAGCCGACTTGTTTTAAATACAGAAGAAGATTGTTCACGATGTTGTTCAAAATGAACTTTTAAAAATCAGAAATGTAATTGTACCCCATAGCGGCATAACAATATCTATGTAACCATGCAAGTATTGATACAGGCAATTGTAAGGTATTCCCGAGTTTAATTGTGTCATTTTTTATTTCAGTGACGCATTTGATTTTGAATTTGGTGTGATTATTGTTCGAATAAGCCAAGGATTTGACATATCACAAGCTCTTCAGGTTCAAGGTATGTAAAAAGTTGATCTCAGTCCTAGAATCATAGAATTGGAAGAGACCTCCTGGGTCATCTAGTCCAACCCCCTGCACTATGCAGAACACTCACAACCCTCTCGCTCATCCACTGTAACCTGCCACCCCCTTGAACCTTCAGAGAATCCGCCTCCCCATCAGATGGCTATCCAGCCTCTGTTTAAAAATCTCCAAAGATGGAGAACCCACCACCTCCCGAGGAAGCCTGTTCCACTGAGAAACCACTCTAACTGTCAGGAACTTCTTCCGGGTGTTTAGACAGAATTTCTTTTGAATTAATTTCCTATACTAAAAAGGCTTTCTGTACACAAAACAATTCCATCAAATTTCCACCGGTTTCCAAAAACATCAGCCTTAGGAATGGTCGTTCCATGCATTTCAGACATGACCATTAATATTGTAGATTATCTTCTCCGGAGATTGGGAGTGCTTACGTTATCTATAATTAGTGGAATGTTTTTTTCATAATGGTGAGAAAAGAAATAGAGGGGAGCTGCCAAATGGAAATCTAGAGACTATTAATTTGCGTGGAAAAAGTCACTCACTAGATTGAAGACCATTAAGAGAGCGATGGTATTCCAGTGGATGACCAAAAAGAATTTCAAGAGCTAGCATACCAATCCTGGAAAGGTCTGATAAGGATCCAAACACTTTCGTCCATAAAGAAGACACTCTCCATTTGTTGCGAGAGCCAAACACTTCCCCAATTAGACTGAAAACAAACATGCCTTGCGAAGTGCAGGAAGGGTGGAAAACAGGAAGGCTGAAATGTGGTTATGATGCCTTTCTGCATAAACTGCATTTAAAACACATAAGAAGAAGAAGAGCTGGTTCTTATATACCGCTTTTCTCTACCCAAAGGAAGCTCAAAGCGGCTAACAGTCACCTTCCCTTTCCTCTCCCCACAACAGACACCCTGTGAGGTGGGTGAGGCTGAGAGAGCCCTGATATTCCTGCTTGCTCAGAATAGTTTTATCAGTGCTGTGACTAGCCCAAGGTCACCCAGCTGGCTGCATGTGGGGGAGTGCAGAATCGAACCCGGCTTGCCAGATTAGAAATCCGCACTCCTAACCCCGACACCAAACTGGCTCTATACTTCTCCATTCTACACATATGCACGAGCAACAGGCCTGACATGGATAGACCTGTCTCATCAGACCTCAGAAGCTAAGCAGGGCTGGCTCTATTAGTATTTGGATGGGAGTCCAGCAAGGAAATCCAGGGTTTCTCTACAGAGGCAAACCAGTTCTAAATGTCTCTTGCCTTGTAATCCCCGTGTGTTGCCATCTAAATGTACCTTCAACCGCCCTGAGCCTCAGGGGAGGGGGGATACAATTATGATGGATGGATCCATCCCCTCCTACCTGGTCCTTTTAACTTGAGATGCCAGGGATTGAACCTGGGACCTTCTGCATGCCAAGCAGGTGTTCTACTACTGAGCCAAGCCCCCTCTTTCTTGGATCCAATGTTGCTTTCTCATCTGATGCTCTGTATTGGAGACCTTTGGCAATTCCCTACTTCTTAAGCACCTTTGACTGATAAGACAATAAGCACCACTTCACGTGATCCAAGTCTTAGCCCACATCTACATGCAGGTGTTATATGCAATACATATGCTATCAAATACTTTTTGTCTGTGTGCTGGGCTTCCCAATGTCCACGCACTCTACAGAAGATAAAGCTACCTGTGCAGGTTCTCTATAAGAATCTGGTAATGTTGAAGTGGCTCTAATTCGGTCAGATTTGTCTTTCATCTCTCTAAGCATCTACCTGAAGAGAAAGGCTCTAAACAAGATTTAAAGAGTAATCATGACGAACACTTTTTGGTGAATCTACACGAATTAGTTTAAAATTGATAGCCGGTCATAATTCGGACGCAGGATTGCAGCTCTCTGCTGCCACCTGCTGCCAGATTCAGTTTCTCCTTTATATCTTCAACATGGCAAGGTAGAAACATGGCAGTGATAGAAACAGAAACACCTAAGGTAGCAAATCAGAAAGGAGATTAACAGACCGCTGGAATATTTCAAGATGGCTGTGCCTGTGTCCCCCAAATAAAATCCACTTTCTGATCAAATCAGGACAGGATGTGAAATAATGCAGCCAAATTAGAGTGCAATAGCACCTTTAAGACCAACAAAGATTTATTAAGAGCTTTCGAGTGCATATACTGGATTTTATTTCTAATTAATGGCCTGATGCAAGTCAGTTAGGAGGTTTCAAGGGTGGCTTAAGGTTCTATCTGAAAACACACAGCATGAACAAATAGCATCCTTACGTAATGATTACCGTGCCCACCTAAAAACAGTACAATGGCATAGGAAAAATCAAGACACAAACATTGTAACAGGGGGTCCTCACTTACTTTTTCCGTTGACGCGACATAGATGGTTGTGTTTCCCATTGTTGCTTTCCATCCCACAGAAGAACTGAAGAAGCTGGAATTCGAGAGGCAAGCCCTAGAAGCTACAATCAAGAAGAGTGAATGTCAAGAAGGAAGCCATGGCATCCGTGGATTCTTCAGAAAAGCTGCCAAGCTCAACATCACAAAGAGGGCACCCAGAAAGGGCAAGTTCTGAACCTAAAAAAAACAGTAGTTGAATGGTCAGCAGGACTCGCGTATTAGCCTCCCAACACCCCTCCCCCAGTCTGGCTACGAAAACTGCAAGGCCTTTAAAGGAAGGGCCACAACTTGGCACGTTATGGCTTTCTTTGAAAGCACGGCAACTTCCTGACTTAAGCAGCTACTGTGTATTTTAAGTTTTTAAAAGCAGGGATATGTTACCAGAAATGGACCAAGGATTAAGACTTCTTGGTTGTTGTTGTTGTTTTCCTGTATATAATAATGCACTATAATGGTTTTGAGATGACGAAGTACTGCACAGCCTCTACTGGCAGAAAAAAAAAACCCTATTTCTTTTGAAACATCTTTTTCTCACTGTCAGGTAAATAATAATGATAGAGTAAAATGCAAAGCAAGGCATGTTATGTTTTCCCAGAGCTTTTTGCAAACGTTAAGCCTCATTTCAAAGTGATGCTTGGCTTCCAAAGGAATCTGTAGCCACAACAAACAGGACTATGATGAAGAAGAAGAAGAAGAAGAAGAAGAAGAAGAAGAAGAAGAAGAAGAAGAAGAAGAGTTGGTTCTTATATGCCGCTTTTCTCTACCCGAAGGAGGCTCAAAGCGGCTTCCAGTCGCCTTCCCTTTCATCTCCCCACAACAGACACCCTGTGAGGTGGGTGAGGCTGAGAGAGCCCTGATATTCCTGCTCAGTCAGAACAGTTCTATCAGTGCCGTGGCTAGCCCAAGGTCACCCAGCTGGCTGCATGTGGGGGAGCGCAGAATCGAACCTGGCATGCCAGATTAGAAGTCTGCACTCCTAACCACTACACCAAACTGGCTCAGTGACAACTAGCCACTGAAAGAACACAGAATAATCAAAATACAGAAATATAAACAGTGGTATTAAAATTAAGTAGGATTTGTACATATATATATGTACATGGACAGACGTAGTACGGATTTTAGGTATGGGATGGACAAGTACACAACACGGCGCATTTTTGGTTTTACGACATTTTTAAAAATTATGTATCATCACTGGCCAAGCTTCCAGCATCTTGATTTGGATCGAATCACTGGCAAACAAAAAAATTTAACACTAGGGATTTATGCCAGATGCTAACTTCCTACCTTCTAGGTTAAGGGCTGTACCTCACACTCCACCATCAGATGGACATGAAAGGGGTATATAGACATATACACGATGTATATAATCTTATAGCCTTAGAAAAAAAAAACCCTGACCAAATAACGTAAAAATTAATGGCATGTTACAAAAGATAGTAGCCGACACTCACTTTCCTTAAATGGAGCAGCCATTGTTAGGGATGGGTGTGACCCAGAGCATGAACTCCACAAAAATAGCCCAGGTCGTGGCTTGTGAATGGGGGGTCATGCAAGTTCCTGGCATGGTCCTCCAATGATCTTCCACCTGATTTCCGGATTTGGCAGTTTGGGGGAAGGTACGTCTGCTGTGTTCACGTCAACACTCAGCTCAGCAGACACACTGGCATGCTGGCTACTGTTCAAGGAAGGTGGGTGGGAGTGGACTTCAGCAGCCCTCGAAACACCAATAATGGCCTTGCAGAACTGACAGGCAGTCCTGGCAACCAGTAAGGGAGCTCCCATTCTGCTCTATGAGTGATATGCTCCGTCCTTTTGGAAAGGAGGGAAGCAGTCCAGCGTGCCTAAAAGGCTTGCAGCCCTTTTGACCTGAGAGTCGAGAGGCCCGTGGGCCCTGATGTCAGGCCGAAATAGCTGAAGACCTTTTCAATGTGCTGGGAAGGAAGCAATCTGGCATGCTGAAATGGCTTGCAGCCCTTTTGGCTTGACAGCTGGGCCCATGGGCCTCTTGGCTGTCAGGCAGAAACAACGGCAAGCCTTTGCAGTCCCCCAAATCCCCTTTTCAATTACCATCAATTTTAAGCAAGTAGAAATGAATCAGACTTGCCTGAACAGGTTCATTTCAGGGGTGGTGGGGTCATCTGGGTTTGGGTTGGGAACACCCTGAACCAAACCACAATCTTCTGGTTCAAGTCCATCCCTAGTCCCTGGTCAGTATAATCCATGTTTCTTCCCACTCGCCTTTCCTTTCCCTCTCGCATAGAGCCTGGCCAGGCATGGAACACCCTTTGCTCTTGAACTTGAAAAGACATGCTCAAAAGCACACTGCAAAATGCCCATCCTAAATCCTGGCAAGGCTCACATGCTTAACTGAAGTATGCACATCTCGCGGTGATTAATACAAGACTCAAATGGTGCTCTCGAACTCACTTTCCATGACTGTGCAGAAAGGTCCAGAATGTATCCTCTCCCTCACTCTCATTTCAGCCAGCAGTATTAACACCATCTCTTCAATACACGTGGGGGAGTTCAATCAACGGCTGCTCGAAGTTAGCACCCAGTTCAAAAAGAAGCAAGGGAAAGGCACCATTGATGTCTGGTGGCTATTTGACGACGGAGGTAAGCCACTTGAAAGCATTTTTTTTTTGTCCAGCGGAGAGAGAAAAATCTGCACAACTTATGGAGGAAAAGAGAATAAACGTGGTTTAAGGAATGAAAATGAGCCTCTTGTGGTACAGAGTGGTAAGACAGCAGACATGCAGTCTGAAAGCTCTGCCCATGAGGCTGGGAGTTCGATCCCAGCAGCCAGCTCAAGGCTGACTCAGCCTTCCATCCTTCCGAGGTCAGTAAAATGAGGACCCAGCTTGCTTACTGGGGGGTAAACGGTAATGACTGGGGAAGGCACTGGCAAACCACCCCGTATTGAGTCTGCCATGAAAACGCTAGAGGGCGTCACCCCAAGGGTCAGACATGACCCGGTTCTTGCACAGGGGATACCTTTTAAAGAATGAAAGTAGCCTTCTTGTTATAACATAATGTTCTAATTGGGCTTTTTTTGTATATATTTGATTTGATTTGTTCAACCAGGGCTAATTCTTTTAATTCCCTATATCCTCACTCTTCGAAAAAAGTGGAAAGATTGTAAATTAAGGATCTTTACTGGTGGGAAAGTTACTCGCCTTGAAGAAGAGAGGCTAACGTAAGTAGATTTTGCATCCTCCCCGCCCTCCACCCAAACAGAGTTCATAAGCTTATATTGTTTAGTCTTTGTATGGAGTGCAGGTAGAAGAAACTGAATAGCATTATCAACAGATAGAAATTAATTCGTGTAACAGATGTGAAACACTTTTAATACTCTAAAACACTGCATAAATGCTAATTAACAATATCACAAAATCTTGCGTATCCTGGATCCTTATAGCTGCTGTTGCAAGATATTGTCACCAACCCACAATTCCTTGTCTGCTTTTTAAACAGCACTGCTAAATAGGGGCTGTTCAGCTCATTTCTAGGAAATATTGGTGCTCCATGTAGAAAGTTACAGGATCCCGAAAAGAATTAGGCGCCTTCTTATCGTGTAAAGCTCTTCAAATCTGCCCATTCTGGTGCATTTTTCTGGTAATTTCTCCAGCATTCAATTTTCAACTAAACCAATTAGCTTACGCTTTTCATGTTCATAGAATTCTATAAATGAGAAGCCCTAATTGAAGCACTTCTGATAGATCTGAATATTTAATTAAATGGCAAGCCATTTAACAAGACTCGGAATGCAACCCTAAGTGGCATTAGGCCCTCCTTAAAAGGGCACAAATCTACTTAGGAGGGCAACGCCAGCTGCTTGTCTTGTATATCAAACTACTGATTACTGACACTGTGAAAATGCCCATCCCTTTTCCTTTCGGCTTTCAGGATGGCCTCCCTTTTAAACAAATTCAGAATAAAATTTGCTGACATCTATATAATTGGCGACATCAACATGAAACCCAACAAAGAGAGGTAAGAGTTGCTTCAGCAATAAATGACATTTTAAAACAGGAACCGAAATGAATGAAAACATGGTTGTGATTGTTTTCCAGTCTGAATCAGGTGTGGTTCCTAACTGCAGAAGTGAGGTGAACGGCATCTCATCTCTCTGAAACGATATAACTGATAGAATAGTCCAGGGAGCGTTTTACTCTTCTAAGATGGCAGACACCAATGGACTTACGGATGGATAACGCTGCTTAAGACCGTTTATGCACTGGAGGTTTCATGCCAGGCTGCAGGCTGGAGTTTTAGTCATGGCAGGTTGTCCCACCTCTTCCTGCACCCACACGGAGGAGCATTTGGCCTGGTGCACCTCATCCACCCTTGATTTGTACTCCTGTACAGGAGCTGGGGCAGTGAAGTTCCCAGTGCATAAATGGTCTAAGATGGTAACGTAAATCTTTGTTTCCATCAGAGCTGGTCAACAACTGTGTTAAAACACCAATCTGAACGGGGCACTTTGCAGAGGGACTTATTGTTTTGTTTACATAGTCGTGTCTGTAGTACTTCGATATTACCTTACAATACAGGTAATATATAAGTTATAAGAGCCTCTTGTAGCGCAGCGTGGTAAGGCAGCAGACATGCAGTCTGAAAGCTCTGACCATGAGGCTGGGAGTTCAATCCCAGCAGCCGGCTCAAGGTGGACTCAGCCTTCCATCCTTCCGAGGGCGGTAAAATGAGTACCCAGCTTGCTGGGGGGTAAACGGCAATGACTGGGGAAGGCACTGGTAAACCACCCCGTATTGAGTCTGCCATGAAAACGCTGGAGGGCGTCACCCCAAGGTTCAGACATGACCTGGTGCTTGCACAGGGGATACCTTTACCTATAAGTTATAAATGTTGACCTGCCTAGACAAGGTGCTGGCAGCAGTGCTACACAGATGTAATGGTGCATAAAACCTGAATGCATGAAGTTTAAAGATTTTGAATGCAATTCAGTTACAATTCCGCAGCCAACAAACTGTGTTCTACCTGAGAGCAGAATATCTGTCAGGTAATGAGTGACAGTCTTGCTGTGAGGCTTCCTTTATAATTTCTGTTCCAGCTGGAAATTCTTTGAAGAGATGATTGAACCATACCGCCTTCACGAAAGCTGCAAAGATTTAACAACTGCTGAGAAATTAAGGAGAGAGGCTCCATGGAAAATCACTGATGCAGAGCTGGAAGCATTCAGGGAGAAGGTAAAGGTTTACTGCCATTATTTCTGACACTGTGCACTGAAAGAGAAAATAGCATACGTTGAAACCTGAGAACAGTCAAGGCAAATTTGGTGGGTTACAAAGAAAAGGGAGAATCTGAAATCCACCGGCATTTAGGAAATATGATTAGTTTGGAAAGGGACAGTTCAATTTAGTTTTAACCATCATATAGTGTGGATGTATGTATAACAGTATCAGTAGAAAAAAAATCTGTAGGCAATATTATTTAACTATAGCATTTGCCCACCACTTTCTCTACCCATGGGTATGCAATGCATTTAACATCAGCACTCGTGTTAGCATGTCTTGAGCCACTTATCTGAGTCATCTGAGTCAGAGCCTATATAAAGCAGTGAAGAATAGGAAGAACAGGTATATGTTGCCAAGTTTTTGTATCAGTGTAACACTTATGACTTCCCCTGAAGAAATTCGGGCAGTGTAGTCTGCAGAGCGCCTTGAAAATTACTTGTTATGAGATCCTATGTCTCTTTGACAGCTCTGTTTCTTGGGGTTCCATGGGAATCCAAAATATCCTTAAGGGTCAGGAGGCTTCCTAAGGTTTTGGTCCAGTTTAAATCACAGTTGCACCTCATCTGATTTTCCATATTGAGGGTGGGGGAGTGTAATTGTTTGCTGTTGGCTAGGAAAGTAAGATTTGTAAATGTTCATAGGTACACTACGCAGGCAGAGAACAGGTCAACGTATGCATGTGAAATCGATTCCAGTGCTGAATTCTGAAACTGCTTCTGATCAAGAACTCCCCCCCCTCAAATTTAAGTATCCAAAGTGGACCTAATTTCAAGCTCAGATTAACCATATAAATCTCATTAGCAAATACGCTATGTTATCGGGGGGCGGGGAGACGATCTGCAGGTTAACTGCATTTTATTTTGTATCCAAATCTCTCTCTCTTAAGTATGGGAGAAGTATTTGATACAAGTGCCAGTGAAAGTTAATAAACAGTTGATTTTCCGTGGGATTGTCAACTGGGGGGAGCGTGAGATTAATTGTACGCACTCAAAAATTAATCCGGCCCTTTGGCATTTTGAGAGAGATTTATCTACACGATTATTGTGCTTCGTAGCCCTCAGTATGTCGTTATGCAGGAAACTGAAAATAAATTTGGGGGCATATTAATTTGACAGCAATAAGAGAAAAACAGAATGCGTCGTGGCTTCCCTAATCTCTTTGCCTGCAATCTGCTACCCATATACTTTAAAAGGCATCACATTAAAATCAATAGTCTTATCTAAAGACGAGGCTGGGAAATGCAGTAGTCCATCAAGAGGCTCACCAATTTTGACATTTTCATGGTCAGTAAACTCACTTTCAAGCACGTTTGCAGAGGCCACCCTTAATCGACTGATTTTGTTTGTTTGTTTGTTTTAAATTTAAACAGAGCTACCGCCAGGTCCGTTTGAACGAACTCCTACAAGAACACTCTAGGGCTGCTAATCTTGTCGTCGTGTAAGTTACAAAATGTTAAACCTGCGGGAACTTTAGCAGTTTGTGTCAGTTCACAGAGCCTACAGGGCCCTGAATGTGAAGGCGTTCAGAGGAAGGAAAGCCACGCACAGGATCGCAAGATTGTGGTTATGTTTCCTTGATGTCCAGGCATTTAGAAGTGAAACATTAGCACTCATATTAGTAGAACTTGGAGTTCTTTAGTAATATATCTTAGTAATACCTTCTCTTCATTCAACAGGAGCCTTCCAGTGGCAAGAAAAGGAACTGTATCTGATCTCCTCTATATGGCTTGGTTGGAAATCCTCTCCAAGAATCTGCCTCCCGTTTTACTCATCCGAGGCAACCACAAAAATGTTCTAACATTTTATTCTTAGTAAGCAACACCTAGAATGCAGCATGTGCGTTCTACACACAAAAAATGACACCACACTACAAAAATGCCATAGTGCAACAACACCTTAGAATCTAACAAATTCGAACATCCTAGAGGCCGAAGAAACATTTTGGTGTTGATCTCCATAATGCCATGACCCTAAAATCATAACAATGGACATACAACAGTATCCACTTTATTCAGTGATGACAACTGTGGACTGATATTTCAACCATGTAGAGTCACAGGCCACATATAAAGTTATAGCTGACTGCACATAAATAGACTCATTTCAACAGGTCAAATAATCACCTGCTGGAATGTGACTACATTGATTAAAAAAAACCCTTAGATGTCTATCCATAATTTGGATTAATAAAATATGAAGATCTATTTTAGGACAGCCCATATGTTTCCATGTTCCTTGTATGCTAGACTATGACCCAAGTCTTCTCCTCAAGAGAATTCCTTAACTGGAGTCACAAGCGCCCACACCACCAGGCCAAAAGCCAAACATACACATTTAAGATAGTGCAGTATTGTCACTATCTCATTAAAGTTAAAGACTGAAGATGCCTTGGCCAATTGCACCCTTATTTAGACCCCAGGATATCCCAGCTGCTCTTTTCCCAGCCAGCTGCAACATTCGGCTTGCCAGTAATATCTAACTCCTAATATCATCTGATATTACTTAATGACAAGAGCACAGTTTAGTTTATTATGCTAGTAGTAGCTAGAAGAGAGAAAGGGACACTTGGCAAGCTTGGTGCACTATTTGCAAGGCAAGACGTAATCCTGATAAGGTCTGCAATGGAGTATTCACTACTCTCTTCCGTTGTGGGGGCCCCATTTGCCAACCCACACTAGAACAGAAACATGGCTAAAGCATCAGTGGCTGTTACTGAGGAGCAAGTTGTGATGGTGTTATACAATGGATGCCAACTGCTTTGTTTCTACAAGGGCTCCTTTGAAAGCAGCATAGCAGATAAAGGAATAGGTGCACCTTCCAACATTGGCACAGCTCCATATGTTACACCTCTTTGCGGATACACTTCCACAAAGTTATCTAGGGCTCTTTGTTCACTTTTATCTGCGTCTGTTTTATGATCATAACCTTGCCTTGGCACAGGGAGGAAGATCAAAGCTGGAGTGAGAACACAGGATCTGAACTATGCTAACCGCTCCTCCAGTTCTCCCATGACACACCCCAAACCCCTCCTATTTTCCCTTCTTGTACTGGCGTTAAAGGTAAAGGTCTCCCCTGTGCAAGCACCGAGTCATGTCTGACCCTTGGGGTGACGCCCTCCAGCGTTTTCTTGGCAGACTCAATACGGGGTGGTTTGCCAGTGCCTTCCCCAGTCACTACCGTTTACCCCCCAGCAGCAAGCTGGGTACTCATTTTACCGACCTCGGAAGGATGGAAGGCTGAGTCAACCTTGAGCCGGCTGCTGGGATCGAACTCCCAGCCTCATGGGCAAAGCTTTCAGATGGCTGCCTTACCACTCTGCGCCACAAGAGGCTCATGTACTGGCGTTACGCTTCTGCTAGTCCAGGCTTCCTCCGGTGTCACAGCTACACTGCACCAACAAGCCCTTGTTTCCCATCGGTTCAGGGGAACTGGTTGCAATTCAGTTTTTGTCTTGCAGGTGTGATACAAGAGTTAGGATCACATTACAGCTTAATGTAAATGAGAATGAATTGTCAAAGCTCTGCGTGGCGCCATACCACAATCGTATTTCATTGCCATACAAAGAATTTTCAAAGTAAACTGAATGAACACTAAAGTAAAATTTCCTAAGAGTTCGTTCGAACGCTGTGATCTGTCTAGGGTAATCATCACAAGGAATGTAGTGCAATTGTTGGTAATTTGTCACAGGGTCTTTCAGTAAATTTGGTGTTAGTTTTTTAATGTGTGTTTTGATCTTTTCTGATTGAATAATATTTTAACTGTCAGGCTAGCCAGCACTATGCTGAACATTTTTAAATCTGAAATAAACTGAGATGAATCAAAAGCTCTGCTCATCGGTAGTATCTTTATTTCACATTTTGCATCCTGTTGAGTTCGTTGTTTTAGTACTGAAATGAAGATATTTCTTCTGGAGTTTACTAATTAAGCACGTTTTGGCATGCAACAAGTAGTACTTGATTACTGTCATGTTACAGCTGAGTATTTGTGCTGCAGCAGCTTTCTTAAAGTCAGAAACAATTATTGTCCTTGTAGAAGAATCATAGACGTGGCCTTGTTTTACAGCAAAGTCTGTCTTCCCTAATGATATACTAATAGCCATTGTGAACTCTGCTATTTGCAATGTATTTTCACCCTCATATTAGGCATTACCTTTCAATGTTGTGGTGGAAATAGCCTGTACTGGGCTTCTGAAAGAGGTGAACTTAACCAGACCAGACATCTCTCTCCTACAAGCAAAGACTCACCAGCGTCACCTCTCCAGCAGTTATGTATGCGTATCCAATTTCATATGAAGGAAATCACTCAGGCAGCTGTAAATACTGTGTCATGCAAGCTTATGCCTTTCTTTTACATGAGTTCTAAATTTGTTTAGGATCGTGTTCTTCCTTTCTCTGGATTCAATGGTTATTTTGCCACCAAATGCATTGGGATATAACTGCATACTTTAATTCTTCTGGATGGATCCGTATTTGGGACTTTCCCTTTGAGAGCACAGCATGTTTTGTTATGTGCTGTTGAATGCATTATTGCTTAAAAGAGGCATAGCCATCAACCAGTGCTTACTTTCTGAACTTCATGTTCTGATCTACCCCAAGCTAAGGCAAGCAAGGAAGGCTGTTATTTGGGCAGACATGAAAACATTTTCTTTGTTATTATCAAAATTATTTACAGAGGGTCTCACAATCCAAAGTTCTTGAGGTAGTTAACAAAATGAAACAGAACAATGACATAAAGATAAAAGAGACTGAAAGCCTGTATCCTGAAGTTCTTGTTGGTAAGGTGATACCGGACTCAAAGAGATAAAGCAACAGATCAAAACGACGCAAAAAATCTCCCAGTGGAGTACTAAAAATAGCCACTAAGCTGTTAGGATAAACAAACAACAATAACACTCTATTTGTACATTGTTTGAGAGTTCAAGGTAAATTTAGGAGTGTGGCATCAGCCTAGCTAGATTTTATTCCAGTGCAAACTTTCATCAGTTAGTACTCCCTCAGGTGCACTGAGAGTATAATTATTTTGCTTTAGGATTTTGGATTTCTTTTATTTTTGAGCAGGACCTTGTAGAGAAGACAATGCTGCAAGAGGTGAAACTGGATACCAGGACACCTTCCCTCAGTTTGCAACGCCACCGTTTCAGTTCTCTTCCCAACCTATCCATTCCGCAAGGGGTGAAGACTTTCAATGTGCTTTTGCAGCTGGGTGTCCATATTTAACACAGGGCAGTTTTCCTCGTTTACTTAACTCATTTCAAGCTTTTTGCAGCTGGGTGTCCATATTTAAATCAGGGCAGCTTCCCTGGTTTACTTGAGCTCACTTCCAGTTCTTTGCAACTGGGTTTCCATATTTAACACAGGGCAGGAGAGTTTGGTCGAAGCGACACCTCAGACGGAAAAGCGCAGAAACCCTCCGCCAACAGGGCCATCTTGCGGCTCGTGCTTTAAAACAGGGGTAGTCAACCTGTGGTGCTCCAGATGTCCATGGACTATAGTTCCCATGAGCCCCTTCCAGCATGTCCATGGACTACAGTTCCCATGAGCCCCTGCCAGCATGTTCATGGACTACAGTTCCCATGAGCCCCTGCCAGCATGTTCATGGACTACAATTCCCACGAGCCCCTGCCAGCATTTGCTAGCAGGGGCTCATGGGAACTGTAGTCCATGGACATCGGGAGGCCCACAGGTGGACTACCCCTGCTTTAAAATGCCTCCTTGAGGAAGGGGAGCGGCTTCCTCCAGCCTCGGCAGCCGCCGCTGCCATGTTGCGCTCCCTCAGGCGGCTCCTCCGAAGTGGTAAGCCAAGGGTGGAAACGGCCGTTTATTCCGTTGCTCCGCCCCCCGCACGAATTCGACCAGACGACCCCCCCCTCGCCCGCACGGGCCAATCGCCGCTCTCCTTGTCCCTCCTCCCCTTTTTAGGAGAATGGATTCGCCCACAAAGGGGTCCCTAAACTGGGCAGTACTATTCCTTTAAGCGGCGGAGGGGAGGAGAAGAGGGAATGGACAGAGGGAGGGGGGAAACAAACAAAATGCAATCGTTAAAAAAAATAAAACAAAAATAACGGGCTTTGAAACGCGACAGCCGGTCCGACGGCGTCGAGCGGCATTCCCCGACGGGGTTGCTCGCGCTTAGTTATCTCCACCTCTTCCCCCCCTTCCTGATAGAATGGATTTGCCCACAAAACCTTCTCTAAACGGGCGTTCCAGGCAGTACCATTCCGGGGAGAGGGGGGGGGAGGAATAGGGAGAAAGCAAGGCATTAATTTTATTATTGCTATATGCATTGCAATAATTGCACGGATAAAGCGCATAAACGTGCAAAGCGGCCGGCGGTGCTGCGCTTTGTGTTACTTCCAAGGCGGGGAGAGGGGAGAGGGGGGAGGGGGGTGTTCTCTCCCCCTTGGATCCGGTCCCTCCCCTCGAGTCGAAGCGGAGCGCGCGAAAAGAAGCGATTCGGGGGGACGGCAACGGGCGCGCGCCTTCTCTCTCTCTCTCTCTCTGATCCGATTTAATCTCCTTTCCCGCCGCCATGCCCTGCTCCGAAGCGACCCCCGCCTCGCCCCCCAGCAAGAGGCTCAAGGGCGCCGGCCCCGAGGACGCCTCCTCCACGCTCCGCTTCGCCCGGCTCTCCGAAAACGCCACCGCGCCTTCCCGGGGCTCCTCGCGGGCGGCCGGATTCGATCTGTACAGGTGAGGCTGAAGGTGACCTTGGCAGGGTCCGTGGACTACAATTCCCAGGAGCCCCTGCCAGCACTATGGAATTGTAGTCCACAGGCTTTGGGAGCGCCTTAGTTCAGGGGTAGTCAACCTGTGGTCCTCCAGATGTTCATGGACTACAGTTCCCATGAGCCCCTGCCAGCGTTTGCTGGCAGGGGCTCATGGGAATTGTAGTCCATGGACATCTGGAGGACCACAGGTTGGACTACCCCTGCCTTAGTTAGGCCATCCTTGCTCCAGGGGGTAGCTGGAGGGTGTCCCGGGATTGCAACTGAGATTTGTTTCCTGGGGGGTGATTTGATTGGTTGGTTAGTTGGTTGGTTGGTTGGTGTTTGGGCCCGCCTTTTCTCACTGCAGGTTGCGGTGGCCGTGAAATCCACAAATTGTAGGAAATATGCATAAATACAATTGGAAGGTGGACTCTATGGAGAGCCAGCACGGTGGAGAGCCAGAGCGGCGGCCCCTGATTGGGGGGACCTGATTCAATTCCCCACGCCTACTTCACAGGCAGCCAGTTGGGTGACCTCGGGCCAGTCACAGTTCTGGTAGGGCAGTTCTCTGGGAGCTGTCTCAGCCCCACCTACCGCACAGGGTGATGGCGTGGGGAGAGGAAGGGAAGGAGATTGTGAGCGGCTTTGAGATCACTATGGGTAGTCTCAAAGCAGGGAAAGAAATCAATCAATCAATTAATTTTGTTATAGCTCTTCCTTCCTAAAAAGCTCAGGACAGGTAACACCGTAAAATAGACAATTCATAAAAAACCAATGTTGCTTCTATGCCCTGCTGAAGACCTCTGGTCTACAGACCTCATCCTACCCAGACGTCACCTCCAAATCTCCAGGTATCTCATCAGCAGAACTGACAACCCTAGGTAACACATGCAACCAACACACAGGCCAAATATTGCCCTCCTTTGCCTAGAACCTGATGTAGGTGGAGGCTTCTGTTCTGGGATCCACCTTTTTCATTTCTTTAGAGAAAGCCCTGCACCGAGAACACATAGCAGAGAAAGAGGGTCCGCTCTTGGTTTGCCAATTAAAACTTTGGGAAGGAACCTCAGCAGGGTACAATGCCCAGAGTGGATCCCCCAAAAAGCTGTCGTTTTCTCCAGAAAAACTAATCTCTGTAGTCTAGAGATCAGTTACAATTCCACGAGTTAAAGAACCTGGAGGCTCTACCTGGAGGCTACTGCGCAAGCTACTGTCCTGGAGGCTACTGTCCTGAAATCGCCACCACCCAAACTGCTGTATGTTCCGTTGGAATACATAACATGGCTACGCATAAAATTTTTCAATGATAGTAGTTCCACCGGGTGGTTTTATGACCTCGCTGGTTTCAAGGCTAGCACCACGGACAAGAGAGTGAGGACAGCAAACAGAAACCAAGCATCAGAGGCCCTCCACCATGAGGAAGAGGCCCCAGTTTAGCGGCATGGAGGAAACTTTTCCACCACTGAGTGACATCGTCTCGTCTTCCTGTCCTGCTGCTTCTCTCAGCTCAGGCGCATGCAAAGGGAGCCAGGAAGTACGCTTGATTGCTATGCAGGCTGATAAGTCCTTCTAAAAGGCGGCAGGGACATGGCTGAAGACTCAGGTTGTGTCCCATGAGCTGTCTATTCTAAGTCTTTAAAAGTACTCGAGTATGTGTAGTGAAAAGGCCTTTAACTTCTCCAGGAAGATTAATATGCTTATTTACGGTAGTAAAAGATTAGATACTGTTGTTATTCTTGTTGCTGATTTGAGTGTTGATTCATTTTTGGTTTGCTGGCATCTGTTAGATTAGGAGGGGAAGACACTGGCTGCCAGGCTAACTAAATAAACTCTCCTCCCATGCTCAGAAGCAGTATAAAGGGCAGGTGCTGGAGAGAAAAGCAGTGAAGGCTGTTGCTTTTATTACAGGTAATAATGAGCTTGTAAGTGCATCTGGATGTTCGTAGCTAGAAATAGAGCAATAACATAATTTTGCTATCTTTTCTCTCTTTTTTTAGCGCTTACGATTGTGAGATCCCTCCTTTGGGAAAAGCTGTTGTAAAAACAGATATTCAAATTTCTCTTCCTTCCGGATGCTATGGTAGAGTTGGTAAGTTGCAGAAAGGGAAAGCTTTTAACCTTGTTTCTTGGCTTCCCTCTCATGAAAACAGAGAAATCCTAATAACTGCCAGTCCTAATATATACCGTTTCCTGGAAGTCACTGTAAAAATCTGATCCTACCAGAGTACATTTGTTCTAAATAAACCTTCATTTCTAATTGGCCATCCATGGGCTCACACACCTAAGTCAAGTTTCTATCAGCCATTTACTGTTACTCTGTTATTAATGTTATTATATAATACTAATGTTAAAGTTATTTATATATATGGTTTCTTGTATTCTCAGTTTTATGTAAACCGCCCTGAGCCTTCGGGGAGGGCAGTATATAAATGTGAAAAATAAATAAATAAATTTGTAAAGCTGTGTTTAAAAGCTGGACCAAATTTCTGAAGTGGCTTTGGCCAAATTTGGAATCTCTTTTTAGACTTCTCTTGCTTACTGAAGCTCACTTTCTGTTTCATTAGCTAGGAAGTTCTAATAATTGTACTACTTCTAGTACAATTATTACTGAGTGACTGGCAGTTTTAAAACTGCATTCTAAACAGTATACCTGCACGATCATGAATATGTACATTTTGCAACAATAAATGTGTGGGCTTTAAAAAAAAACACCTAAAACTTGTTTCCCTTTTAAAAAAAAATTTAGCTCCACGATCTGGATTAGCAGCAAATCACTTCATAGATGTTGGTGGTAAGTAATCTATGTTGTGAATTTGTGATAAAATTTGGCTGACATTTGTATGATTTTCCTCACTGTGAGAACCCTAGTTAAAGATGTTTTTTTCTGAAGATGTATAGCTCATTTCCATGCAAAAACTGCACGCATGCCAACCTTGCAGCCCTAGTTTTTCGTGAAGCGAGTGGTAATACGTACCCACAAACAGATTCCTCTAATCAAAGCTGTTAGATTAGAGGAAGCTGACTAAAAGTGAATCATTCACGGAACACACCTTGAGCATTGTGGCATTCATAAAGGTAAAGGTATCCCCTGTGCAAGCACTGAGTTATGTCTGACCCTTGGGGTGACGCCCTCCAGCGTTTTCATGGCAGACTCAATACGGGGTGGTTTGCCAGTGCCTTCCCCAGTCGTTACCGTTTACCCCCCAGCAAGCAAGCTGGGTACTCATTTCACCGACCTCGGAAGGATGGAAGGCTGAGTCAACCTTGAGCCTGCTGCTGGGATCGAACTCCCAGCCTCATGGTCAGGGCTTCAGACAGCATATCGACTGCCTTAACACCCTGCGCCACAAGAGGCTCATAGCATTCATACAGGCTGTTAAATAGTAGGGAAAATGTTACACAAACTGATCACTAACTTTCAAATGTCATAGCCTGCGGGCATACTTCCTTTTTGTCTCAGTCACTCTGCATGCCTGCCATGGAGCATTTACATATTGAACAGGATTTCAATATGACATAAATTCAACTCCTAGCCAGACATTTGGAGGCCTGGTTTTGCCCTGAGTGAATTGAGAAATTGCTGCTCATATTCCCGAAAACCACTATACCAGGCTGCTTGTTAGGTCACTACGCTCAAATATTGTCCCATGTGGGTTTGAATAAGCAGCAAGTTCTGGCCTAGAAAAAAGCATTTGTGGAATCTAATGTGCATTTTAGAAGTTGCTTCATGCACTAACTTGGCTAGCAATGTCTTGAAAGTAATTATTTTTCCACCCGCATGTTTAAAACAATTCAGCTTTTTGAAAGACTATTTGCAGAACAGTCGCCGACAGTACATAAAACACACGAAAACTAATCACTTACTTGGACAATGCTGCGGCCGTAGATATGTGGGATTCCTTGTAATTTTTGCAGTACATCATCAAAAGGGACACTTCATAATGGAGAAGAGCCTTTCAAGAAAATAAAATTCATTTCTGAATTCCCATGCTGAGCACACCAAGGAAAGTTGGAAACATGCTGAAATCTGTTCTGCAAAGTGCTGAAAGCTTTCCTGCAAGTGAAATGCCAAAGTTCTGTCAGGTTTTCTGCCTGCCATTTGTCCTTTCCCTTGCCAGTTCTTGTGTGTGATTTTTTCCGAGTATCATGTAGATGTTTTCTACCCAAAGTGCATGGAGCAAATTTAGGGCAGTGGCTATTTTATTTTTCTATTTGCGTCAATCACAACCTGCCTTTCTCACACTGCAAACAGATATAAAGGAGCCTACTGTACTGTTAAACTGGTTATGGGTACACGGCTCCATTTCTTTAAATGTCAGAACATTTCAAAGAATTCCCATTTATTTCTTATTTTTATTTTATTTCCTTGGGTTTCTAGGCCGCCCCTCCCCAAAAAGGTTTACAACATAATAAATAATTTTACAATAAAAGCTTAAAAATCTTAACATTCAACTAAAACACACTCTAATCGCCCTGTCAGTTAAACCAGGGGTGGTCGACCTGTGGTCCTCCAGTTGTCCAGGGACTACAATTCCCATGAGCCCCTGCCAGCAAATGCTGGCAGGGGCTCATGGGAATTGTAGTCCATGGACATCTGGAGGAACACAGGTTGACTACCCCTGAGTTAAACCATATCCTAGCCCGGTTGTTGAAACGGACGAAATTAAGAATATTGGCCCGGCTTTGAGGGTAGGGGAGTAATTCGGGCGAAAACCTGAGCAGGGGATTAGGCAGGGATTCCTTCTCAGGTGGTAAGAGTGCAGCTTTGGCCTGTACCAAATGCACCATCTTGCAGCCAAATGCACCATCTTGAACCCTGGAAGCTCAATAGCCCAATAAGGGCTCAGATCTCTGGCAGCAACTCATTCCACCAGGCTGGAGTGAGGAAGGCACTGGCAAACCACCCCGTATTGAGTCTGCCATGAAAACGCTGGAGGGCGTCACCCCAAGGGTCAGACATGACCCGGTGCTTGCACAGGGGATACCTTTACCTTTTTAGAGACAACCAACATGCTGGTATTTGCGGAGCGAAGAGCTCTGCAGGGGACATAGAGGGACAGACGGTCCCTCAGACAGATGGTCCCAGCCCTTATATCCCGCTTTTCCCCACTAAGGGGTTGCGATAAAAAAAGATACTTGCCTTTTTAGAGGTAAGTCGGCAGCGTCTTAAATCTGTATGCACTGTGTTCCTCTTGCTCTCCTCCCCTTAATTAAGTGCAGAACAACCATGAGTTACGCACTATCCTGCTTAGATTATTATTAATTAATTAATTAATTAAATGAGATTTATAAACCGCCCCTCCAGACAAAGTTTCGGGCCAGTGTACAACATGTTAAAAATTGACATTCAGAAGTTCCAATAAAAACCATATACAGTAAGAGCGTTCCGAGATGATGTTCTCCGTTCACTTAGCACCGTGCTGAGATTTTTAGACTCGGCACGTTGGATTGCTCTAATAGTATTGACATGCTTTGTGACAAGGAGCTTATCTTATCCCAACTTTTTTTTTTTTACCTCTTTATGACCGTAATAACATGATAGCAATCCCACGAAAGGTGATCCTGAAACTTGGCTGGGTTTTACAGGCGTTACAATGCTTGATCCTGCTGAGTTGCAGGCACCTAAACTAGTGGACATTCTCCAGTGGAATCAGATGAAACTTCAATGCCTGCTAAACTGAAGGGGCGGGTTTCCTTAAAGCCTTTCTCGTTCTTGTTCTTATTCCTCTCCTCTCAACCAGCCTGCTTTATGGCTTCTGTTCAGCAGCCTTATCTTCCTGGGTTCCAATGGAACTTTAAAACCATATGGCTTTTGATAACATGTCTGGCACGGCATTCTGTATACTGCTATATTAATGGTTTTGTGTGCATCAAAATCCCCTTGCAGTGTTACGTTACTGATAATAGCTGTCATTACGCAGCGGTGAGGTGTGTTGGAACAGCCAGGGGCAATTTTTTTGTTTGTTTGTTTGTTTGTTTGGCATGACTTTCAAAAGAAAAGCCAGTCATGTGCGCTAACCACAAAACAAAATTAAAACATGAATTGTGCCCTGTTTGTGGTCCGCCCCAAGCGTCCATGAACTTTTAAAGCAGTTCCTGTTGGTTTGTAGGTGGAGTGTGAATCAGGATTTTAAAGGGACTCAGATTCTGTTTCTGTGGAAGCCATAAGAACAGCTGAGCAGCAGGGAGGCAGTCCCTTTCAACTGGTTTGCAGGGCCAGTTCATGGTTCTGTCCCACCCCTAACTATATATTGGTGGAACAAAAATTGAATCCAGTGGCACCTTTAAGACCAACCAAGATTTGTTCAAGGTGTGAGCTTTCATGCGCAGGCACACTTCCTCAGACAAAATGGAACAAGGATCACATAATTTGTTGGTCATAAAGGTGCTATTGGACTCTGTTTTTGTTGTGCTACTTCAGAGCAACACGGCTACCTGCTTGGATCTATATATTGGTGGAAGCAGTTATGTCATTTTTGTACATCAGCTAGAATGAAAACACAAGCTATCACACTCCGAACTAGTTTGTGTTTTGCCTTGTGAAGCAGATGTTTTGTGTTGTAAAGAAATGGACCATTAGCTAAAAACGTCCAGTCCCCAGTGATAACATACATTACAGCCCTATGGAAATTAAACTGAGATTGACTTGGATGTGCACCCAAAAGCCATGGCTGATTCCAGTATTCCTGACACACAAGCATAGTCTATTAGTAACAGATCTGAATATCTAATGAAGAAGACCCACCATTAACTTTTGCTAATTATGCTGTTTGTTTTAGCTGGGGTTATTGATGAGGATTACCGAGGGAATGTTGGTGTGGTACTGTTCAATTTCGGAAAGGAAACATTTAAAGGTAAGAATTAAACTTGAGCGTGATGTTAAGCCAGCTTAAAAGGGACAGCCTTCTCTTTTCCCTTCTCTCCTGTCCTTCATTTTAGAACCATGGATCTAGTGATACATTAAGTCACCCCCGTACAGATTCACTGGCCTCGTTGCTTGCAGAATGCCCCAGAGGTCTGAGGAAACAGCGTCCTAAGCTACTGCTGTCAGACACAAACGAAAACGATTGCTAAATTTGCATGGGTAGCTATAAAAATAAGGCAGAGCTGGACCAACCCTATTCCCTAATACTTTTATACTGGATCCACATAAAATTGTTCTTATTTCTTAGTTTTTAATCCATTCATGAGTGATTTTACATCTGTAATCTTATGTTTTCTACCGGTTGGTCTATGACCATAAATAAAGTTGACAAAGCGCTTTCATGTCTATAAAAGATCTGCTGAGACATGAGCTTCTGGTTGTGACAGTGCTTCTCAGTTATAAGGGGTTGAGGAGTCAACGTAGCTCAGGTTTTCTGAAACCCTGGGGTTTCTTGACAGCCCTGGAAGGGTTGCCTTAGTGAGTGGGAGTTAATTAATTTTCTATATATTTTTAATATTTGTTCAACATTTATTGGGTGATGTGACCACATATGGTCATGTTGACCCCTGATTGGCTAATGATAGGCCTGGAGGGGGTGGGAATGGGAGGGGCCCTGGGTGGGCGTATCCACAGTTTGCTTCCCAGTCATATTCCGCACGATTGCATCACAGCTGGGGTTTCTCAAAGCCTGAAGAATGTTTCGGGTTTCTCAACAGTAAAAAAGTCGAGAAAGGCTGGTGTAGTTTACATTCTATATTACTTCTTCCCAGAGCTTAAGGACTACCTCTTGGGGAAAGGAACAGTCTAGTGGCTCTGATTAGCTTTATATTTGACGCTTCAGCCCTACCTGTCTTGCTGCATCCCCGTCCTTTCCTTGTGGCCCAAAGTGTTCTTGTTGGCTTGTAGCTATTTAGCCGGATTTCCTTGACTGCCTGTTTTGTTTTGGAAGTTAAAAGAGGCGACAGGATTGCCCAGCTGATCTGTGAACGCATCTACTATCCTGAACTGGAAGAAGTCCAGGTAAGAAACTTGGATCATACCAAGAGGGAGGGAACCTAATTGCGCTACTTAATCCAATTACTTTAGATAGTGAACTTTTGTTAACGAAGGAACAGATTCTTCATAACAAAACCAGGAAGGAATAAAGCCCTGAGTTACACTGCAGATTGAGGTGATTTTATGGATTCGTCATGGACAGAAGCAGGAAATATATTGCGGTCGTCTCAAAACTGAAGGATAACGTTTGAGAAGTTCTAACTTTGAGTCCCTTTCAGGTTTTGGACGACACGGAACGTGGCTCAGGAGGCTTCGGATCCACTGGCAAGAACTGAGGACGGCTGTGACATGTAATTAACGACTTGCTGTATTTTTTATTAAGTGTTTTTTTCTACTAATAAACCTTTGTTCAGGACTTGCTTCTTTTTTTTTTTCTGGAGAAGGTTGCACAAAGGAAAAAGCCCTTTCACTCATACCTGGTACAAAGTAAAGCTTGCAGCTGTCAATCCCAAACTGGGATTAACACTGTCCTGAATACTGTTCTGGATGGGGGGGCAGGGGGGGGCTGCTGCCTGATTTCTTTGCCAGCTGAGTCTCAGTGGTCCGAGGAGGGATTTAAATGAACAATATGTTATCCGGACAACTGCCTTTCCGGGGCCCTTACGCCCTCTCCGTGAAGCTGTCATCCGCAGCGATATTCTTCCCAACAGCTTTGGAGCCACAGGTAAATTTCCCTCCTTCGCTGTGATGTGAAGGGATAACAGAGCCAACTGGGAACAGGTGGGAGTCCGATATAGTTGCAGCCCATCTCTGAACAGGCTTCGTCAGGCATTTCCCTCCTCCTGATTTGCACAGTTTACAAATATGTGAGCTTTTGCATTTATGCAGTCACCTTTTTGATGCGGAAACACATGGACCGGCACGGTGAGGGAAACGGAAGTGAATACAGAGGGGATGTCCATCCCTCCTGCGAACGCCGCAGAAGACGGGTGGCAGCAGCTGGCCAGGCCTGGTGCTGAGCCTTGCTCATTCCTCCACCCGTCTTCCAGAGCCAGCCCCGCCCACCAGGAGTGCGGATGGAGAAGGGGTGGGTGCGAAGATACGTGGTGGAGGCACCAGCGGAGCGAGGTTGCCTCTTGACCTTATACTTTTTCTAAAGGGTGTAAGGGACTGAACACTAGATGGGCCGTGACAGAATGAAGACTCTTTTTTACTGCCTTTCCAATTTAGTTTTGGAGTCGATAGGCGTAGTCTGCACAAATTTCTTTTGAAGTTGGTAGGAATTATCATTTTCTTGGCATCCCCTGCTGAATCGCCACATTGAGGTGGCATCAGTCAACAAGAGATCTCTTCTGGCCATTTACTCCTCTCCCACAGGTATTCAGAGATAGGATTCAGCGATCTCCCCTGAGCATGGCTTATGTTTTGCTCAAATTACCCGGAAAGGTCTCTTGACTCTACCAGAAAAGGCACATTAAAAACCTACCAGAAATCCCATGCAATCTGCAGTTATTCTGCTGTGTCCAAGTATTTCTAAGTCATCCACCTCCTGTGCGGAGAGGAAACCGTTAGCTCAAATAAACTTTCGTTTGATGACATTGGATAAATTTCTTCATAGGCGAAACAACACCCAGGGAGCTGATTGTGCCGAGTTTTGTTAAAGACCACCCAAGAGCCTCAAACTAGCTGTGTGATCAGGCAAGGGTGAACAAGGAAGGACTGGGGGGAACGGTTGACAACTGGCCAGAAAATTCTCCCTCTGTTCTGCTTGTAGGGAAAACGTCTTTAAGAGACCATGTTACAATAAATACATCCAATAGAAACAGGCTTGTCAGCAGTCTGAACCGCAGCAAGGAGACAAGTGCCGTGTCCTAAGATCCAAAATAAAATTAAGATCCAAAATGAAGGAATATTTATTATATCGCTGGTAAGAGATGGAGCTAGAAGACATGGCTGTTTTCAGAAGATGGAAAAAAAATGTGCACATGCCTTCAGCTTTGCAAGCAAGATATTGAATTGAGGACGCTGCATTTCTGCAGATGAGGATGGGTTACATTTTAGACCACCTGAGGATTTTCGGCTGCAGAAAAAAAAAATTGCAGACCTGGATTATTAAGTAAGATACGTTTGTTTCATAAATCTGTTGGATTTGGTCCAGTGCATGACTAAAAACATTCAATGAAAACTTCTAGGTAGTGCATAGGGCTTTGCTCATACCACCCAAAGTGGGGAAAAACCCTATGTGAATCAGTTTGTGGATGCTTCCTCCTCACTGTATTAAGGTGACCAGTTTGTTGAAGAATCATGCTAGGTTCATGCATGCAAAATAAATGTTTTGAGGCAGCTTCCCACAAGAATGAAACAGGATTAAATACAACAAAAAAACACACTACAGTTTTCAAATGGCAATGTGAAATTAGAAGAGAGAAATAGCGGAAGGGTGTGTGTGTTATACCTCACTTTTTACTACCCAAAAGAGTCTCAAGGCAGCTTACAAACTATCATTCTTATCCACACAACAGACAGCCTGTGAGGTGGATAAGTCAGAGAGCTCTGAGAGAACTGACTTGACCCGAGATCACCCAGCTGGCTGCCTGTGGAGCAGGAGTGGAGAATCAAGCCCAGTTCTCCAGATTGAAGACCGCACTTTTAACTACTACACCAAGCTGGCTCAATATTAAAACTATGACAGCATATAGAACTATTAAACCAGGGGTAGTCAAACTGCGGCCCTCCAGAGTCCATGGACTACAATTCCCAGGAGCCCCTGCCAGCATTCGCTGGCAGGGGCTTCTGGGAATTGTGGTCCATGGACATCTGGAGGGCCGCAGTTTGATTACCCCTGTATTAAACTCTTACAACAATATTAAAACTATCGCAGCGTTCAGTCATTAATCTAGAGATCAGCAGTAAAACTGTTGAAATAGCAGTAGCCAAGCTACCAGCAACATAAAACCACGTTTGCAGTCTAAGACAAACAGCCAGAATGGGAGACTTAATTCAGTTAAGGGGGCCGCATCTGGGTTCTACAATTTGCAGAGAGAATCTTGGCACTAAAGCACCGACCCCCGACCAGTGAAAATCTTATCAAGACCTCTCTGCCTTCTGAAAATTCACAAGAAATTGCCCACAAATTTCGGAACATTCACCACTATGAGGGCTATAAACACTTTTTTAAAGGCATACCGCCGAAATGCTCAGGAAGCCAAAATTCGGTGGTCAGAATGATGATTCTTTGTTTTTAACATGCTGAGTACCCAGCTTACTGGGGGGTAAAAAATTTCCTTTTGCACCATCATGAATCTTGATTTTTTTGGGGGATAGATTTCATCGGAACAGTTTTAATTCAGTATATTGACCGCTAGGTGGCACTCGAAGCATGTTTACTCCCCCGGTCTCGCCCAACACATTTTTCTTCCCAGGAAACACCCCCCCCCCAAAAAAAAACCCCCACAAAATCTCTTTGCCTGTAATTAATAATTGCTAATTCCCACTGGGACGAGGCTGGTGGAAAGCAACGTCCAGCAAGGGCCAAGTGAAAGCTGGCAAACGTGGAACACGTCAACAAGAAGAGGAACAATGACCGTAAATTGAAATAAGGTTTCGGATGGGTTGCGCAATCGCTCTTGGCGTACGCCTGTGGCATCTTGCCCACACTGGGTTTCGACAAGAATGGAAAACTGCAATCAAGAAACAACACCCCCCCCCACTTCCCGTGGCACACACAGCTCTCCTATTCAAGTTCCTTCTGTCTTTTGCCTTTTTGACATTTATGTTTGTCATTAGAACTTCTTTAAGCTTATTGGGCCCCCTGAATACTTAATCAGTTGGTAGGCATAACAAGGGGGGGCAGCATTACAGTGGCTGATTTCCTTTCTCCAAGGAGGGGGCCAGAGGGTAGCTATCGGGGAAGGGCGAGCGCACTGGTGTCCACTCCCTTGGGGGGGGGGCTCAGGGTGTGATACCCTGATGTCAATCAGCATCTCTGTGTGTGCCCTCTAGCTCAGCTAGTTTGGGCTTGGCCTGCCTGAGATGCCATCATTATGCTGATGATACCTACTGATGATATCTACTCTGTCTACTGATGGATGGCCAACCGGATACGCCCCCCCCCCCCCCAGTTAGGTTGGCCAGGTGTCTGGAGGCTGTGACTGAATGGTGACTGAAGCGCGATCCCTCAAAGATGGAGGTCCTTATGGCTGGGTAAGAAAGGACCAGGAGAGGAAGTGCGTCTCCCCTGCCTAGATGGCGTGCAATTTTGCACACAGGAATTTGGGGGTGTCCCTTGATGCCCCCCTTTCAATGGAGGCTCAGATCACAAAGGTAGCTTCTTCCATCTAGGCCAGGAGAAGCTACTAGCGCCCTTCCTGGCCCTGGAAGGCCTCGCCACAGTGATCCATGCAACAGTTACTTCCAGGCTGGGTTACTGTAACTCGCTCTATGTGGGGCTACCCTTGACTGGGAAATTACAACTGGTACAGAATGCAGCTGCCCAGGGCCTGGCCAGGGAACATATTCAACAATCCTCAAAGAGCTGCACTGGCTCCCGGTAGAGTTCCAGATCAAGTTCAAGGTGTTGGTATTGACCTTCAGAGCCCTACACAGTCTGACCTTCAGACCTACGTATCTGAGGGACAACTTCTCCCAATATGTCCCACGGAGGAATTGTAGTCCATGGACATCTGGAGGACCACAGGTTGACTACCCCTGCTTTAGAATGTTAAGCGATGTTAAAATAAATTATCACTCCCTTTTGCTCAACTATACTGAACTGTATTCATGATACCTGCGAAATCCATTCCCAGGTATGAAAGTGAGAAGCTACTTGACCAAGGGACAGGCATCAAAACCACGGTGAATCTGATCTTTTAGAAACTGCAAAGCAATTCATCCAATAAGATTTTTTTTTAAGGAATAAAGCAGCTCCGATTTCAGATTTTGCTTTTACCTTCCCTCAAAGTCACAAACGAATGCAGATTGAAAACCCCGGGACCTGCCAAAAACAGCACGCTGAACTCTCACCAAAGAAAAAGGACACGGTTGTTCTTACCGGGAAAGATTCGGCAGGACAGGAAACAGGCAAGGGTTACAGACGTTTGCTTAATGCAGAAACCCGTTCAGCTGTCCTTGAGCCAAACCCGGTGACAGCAGACAGCTAAGGACCTGTCTGAGTAGATACAGGAACTAATACTGAAAGCGGAGAGTGTTTTAAGTTTAAAATTAATTACTGTCCCGAGTCCATACCTCAGTTGAACTCTGAGAGGTTACAGCACAGCCATGAATGGTTCCTAAGCCCAGTAACATCAAGAGGTTAGAACTCGACCTACAACTGTATGTTAGTTTCTATATTATTATTATTTGATTTCTTAACTGCCTCTGTCCTATGGAGCTCGAGGTAGCTTAAAGGTAAAGGTATCCCCTGTGCAAGCACCGAGTCATGTCTGACCCTTGGGGTGACGCCCTCCAGCGTTCTCATGGCAGACTGAATACGGGGTGGTTTGCCAGTGCCTTCCCCAGTCATTACCGTTTACCCCCCAGTAAGCAAGCTGGGTACTCATTTTACCGACCTCGGAAGGATGGAAGGCTGAGTCAACCTTGAGCCGGCTGCTGGGATCGAACTCCCAGCCTCATGGGCAGACAGCTTCAGACAGCATGTCGCTGCCTTACCACTCTGCGCCACAAGAGGCTCCCGAGGTAGCTTACAACATATTAAAAATACATGCATAGATACTTTATGAATAACATTTACATTCTAAAAATTAATCACTAAACCCCTAAAAACCTATTTTCTACCTGGTAACTAGTTTTAACTGTCGAACTACCTATTTCCCCTCCACCATCTTTTTCTTTCCCCGCCTGTTGAATATGTAGGTGGCGTGGATGAGAGGGGGGCGGGGAAGACCAGCAAGGGTTAGAAGGAGACCCTTTTAGGAGGCCACTCTGGCCTCAACCATAGGCCTGATGGGAAAGCGCCACCTTGAAGGCCCCACAGAACTGTAAGAACGCCATCAGGGCTCTAGTGTCAAGCGGCAGTTCATTCCTCCAGACTGGATAGGCCAGGTGGATGGTTTGGGGGCCAGGGACTATCAATAGGCTTGCCCCAGATGGCCTAAGTGCTCCCATAGAATCATAGAATCATAGAGTTGGAAGGGGCCAGACAGGCCATCTAGTCCAACCCCCTGCTCAATGCAGGATCAGTCCAAAGTCATAGAATCATAGAATCATAGAGTTGGAAGGGGCCAGACAGGCCATCTAGTCCAACCCCCTGCTCAACGCAGGATCAGCCCTAAGCATCCTAAAGCATTCTGTGGTTTTGCAGCCAACATTGACAGAATTGATGCTACGATGGTTTCTATGAATGACCAGTTTATAACATCATTAAGCAGCGAATCCTTGATATCGACTATCAAACTATCGTAGCAGGAGCACATAAAACCGGCTCTCCGATAACCTTGGATATCTTCCCTTCTGCGAGGAGAACGGCGGATTATTTTTCATCACTGACCTTGCCTTCAATGAGAAGATGCTTCATGCTGGCACGGTTAAACTCATTATCAGCAGCATTAACTAAGGGCCGGTTTTTTAAAAGTCCCATACTCTGAGAGACCTTGTCCCTGCTCAGCTGGACAACCAGAATCTACTGAGATGGCTTCCACAACACCACCAAGAAGTTAACTAGTTACTTTCAACACGATTGCCACCCTCAGATGAGCGAAATTAATGCCAGGTTTCTGTATTTGTCCCTTCATGATAATTCCTCTTCACAGCTTGAGTCTGAATATTGATGGCTTTCTCTTTTTTATAGATTAATTTTTTTATTGTTTTTCTTCTATGTATGCCAATAAAGGTATTGAATTCCAATTTGATTGTTTCTATGGGTTGTTTTTTTTTTTTAGCATTTCTTGATTCATGAGCATGTCTTTTCATGAGTCACAATGCTTTTCATCTGTCAGATATCAGCCCCCTTGAGAATGCTGGAAACAGCGGAATCATAAATGCTCTGAAATTAATAAATTAACGATGACCCAGTTAAAATGTGAGGCTGGATTGTTTGAAGTGGACCAACGATTTCTCCTGATTGCTCTTGATCGTCTCATTTCGGCACAAGCAAAACAAATGAGGGAAACTGAACCATCATAAAAGAAAGCTCTTGGGCTGGATTCTTTGAACATGAGCGTTTTGTGGTTTATGCATCCGTAGCCAGTTTGAAAAAGAAACAAGAAATGTTGTCTCCAAGCTGTCCAAGACCAAATAATCACATGTCCGAGCTAGATTAAAACCTCTCCATTTTCCTTTTCGCCGCACAGACTTGGGCCGTGTTGACTTAGGCCAACACTGGGCCTGGCATAAGGAGATCTGAGAATGGGATCTCCAGTACATTCTTTCACATTGCTAAGTAGCAGTTGTATGGTCAATGTCAAGGGAAGGAGAAGAAGAGCTGGTTTTTATACCCCACTTTTCATTGCCTGAAGAAGTCTCAAAGCAGCTTACAATTGCCCTCCCTTCCTCTCCCCACCCTGTGAGGTAGATGGGGCTGAGAGAGCCCTGATGTTACTGCTCGGTGAGAGCAGCACTACCAGGGCTGTGACTAGCTGACAATCCATTCACAGGGCTGACCCGTGCTGATTCCTGTGCTTGTGAGGATCTTTGGGAATGTAACACAGGGAGGTGGACCCAACCATAAAATGGCTGCCAAGAGAGGAAGAGCCAACCACAAAATGGCCACCATCGGTGGAGAAGCCCCTCCACACAGGTGGAGGAAGTTCAAGTGCATAGAGCAAAAGAAGTAATTTAAAGAATGAGGAGTAAGAACACAACCAATGCTGTGGCAGCTGCTGAAACAATATTATTTTAACCAGTTCTCCAGTGGCCAATCGAAAGCCCTTCTGGGCAGGAACCCCTCACCTGGCTTGACTTGTTGTCTAAAAACACTTGTCAGGTGCCAGGAAAGTTCTCAGTGGGAGACATGGTGCCTACAGGTGCCATTTTGGGGACCCTGAGTTAGAATGTTGATTTAGAAGAGTTTGTTTTTATTCCCCACTTTTCATTGCCCAAGGGATTCTCAAAGTGCCTTCCCTCCCCTTCCTCCCCCCACAACAGACACCCTGTGAGGTAGGTGAGGCTGAGAGAGCTCTAACAGGACTGCTTGGTCAGAACAGCACTATCAGGGCCCAAGGTCCCCCAGCTGGCTGCATGTGGAGGATCAGGGAAGCAAGCCAGGCTCACCAGATTAGAAGCCGCTGATTGGCTTAAGATGGGGAAGCCCCAGGTTCAGTTGCCAAAGATAACTGGGTGCTCTTGGCCAGTCCTCCCAATCCAACGTCCCTTGCAGAATTCTTGTAGCCAGAGCCAGGCATTGCCGTCCCTGAACTCTGAGGAGGAAGGGGGAGATTTTAAAAAATCATCTGTATGGATAACCATGCGGTTTGAGATCCGAGTTGGCAGGAGGTAACTCTCCCTGAAAACCAAGCGAAATCAGTTGTCGTCGTTGTTGTTACAACAATTATTCCCCACCACTCCCAGAACCGGCTCATGGCGGGTTACCGACGTCTCATAAAACCCATTAAACCCCCCATTAAAAAGGACAAAAAAACCCTCAAAACATAATCACAATAAAATTGAGAAACAGGGAAGAATATTACCCCACTCAACGCTACCTCTAAAGGGGGGAAGGAAGAAGGGTTAAGATGACTCGAGTTGTTGCTTAATGCTTATTTCCCACATGCTCAGCATTCATTAATTCTGTTTAAAAAAATGTTTCTATGCAATCCGGCAGGTCTGGAGGTACAAACTGCTAATCATATTATAGAAATACGTGTGACGACGTCCCTGGTTAATGTCTACACGGCTCTAATGAGAAGCAGAGGGATCAGGCCCGGGGGAAACACGTTCCCTCAATGCACGCTTGTGACTTGGAATGCCATTGTGCCAGACATGCACAGAGGGGCTGTTCCTGGCAGAACCAGGGTGTGTTTATTTTTCCTTTAACCTCTTTTCTCTCACTTAACGGTCTGAATCACGCCACTGACAGAGGTCATTCCCATGCTTTGTTCGAGGCGGCTGCTAAGCAACGGCCCCAGCGTGTTCTCCATGCGCTGCCGAGGACGCTTGACAAGCGGGGCACACCCAGAGAGCTTGGAAACACACCGCTCCTTCCAGAAAACCTGAGATCCCACATAACTATGTACCGGGGGTGTGATTAGGCTTCGAGGCTGGCCTCGAAAGAAACGGATATTCTCATGGAGGCCTTGTGAGGTTGCCGAGGGAACTGAGTTGTGAATGGTGATTTGCCCTTCTACGATCGTTGTGTTTGGGCCTGAAGCCTCCTCGTCTCTCCCCTTGCACGGTTGGGCTGAAAATACACACTGAGAGCCCTGATGCAAGGCATCCGGTGAACCGTTTTGTGAGGAGGAGAGAGCCAGGGGGAGGGACTTTGTTGGAACCGCAACAATGGGAATGCACAGGTCTTTTTCGCTAGCATTGCAGATTGTTCGCAAGAGTGTAGCGCTTTTCGGAGGGTGAATCCACTTTTCCCGATTTCCAAGCGCTACAACGAATTGCGGGACTGTTTCAGGAGTGCGGCAGATTGTGTGCGACGTCTTGCGGAACAGCAAATTAGTAGCGTTTACAATTTGCAAGCCTTCTGCTACATTGAAGTCGTGCGGAATGGCCCTAAGTATGTCCTCTGAGACATGGCCAACTTTGGAGCCCCCTTCAAAAATTATATTAGGACAAGTACTTGTTAGTGTTACTGCTTATTTGGGAATCGTCCCACTTTGGGGAGATTTTTCAGTGAGGCACTGTGAGCACATTCGAGGACTTCTGAAAACCTGACATTCAGATTCTTAAGTGCCTGGTGATAGTATCAGAACGCTTTTTGCCATCTGATTAACTGTAATGTATGGGGTGTTTTTAGGGGGGTTTACTTTATTTTATTGTACTTTATTGTTGTTGTGAACCGCCGCAGTATAAAAAAGAGGGCCGGTATAAAAACAAACAAACAAACAAACAAACAAACAAACAAACAAACATACATACATACATACATACATATAATATTTGACAAAACGCATTAGAATAAGAGATCTGAAAGAGCTTGGTGGGATTGAAAATATAGGAAGTGTAACTGATTTAGCGTGTACATAAAAAAGATGGTTATATTATGGATGCTGAGACCAATCTATTTTTACCTTTTTTTTATTTGATTAGTCAACACTTCCTTGCTTGGATACCTGGGTTTATCAAGGCAGGTGACCTGACAAAGGTTTACCATTACCACGCTCCAGCATAGGGGAACACAGAAGAGACAGATTGTCTGGATTTGAGCCTAAAGTTAATGAGGCCATTCATTCAGAACCAATGTCCAAATCCAGCATGTTCATGGAGGGTCGATTTACATGCTAACTCTGAAAAATAAAATAGATCTCAGATCTTTGACCAATCACAACCTCTGTAGCTGTGTAGATGGACTCTTTGAACACAGTTAATGGGCACCCCCTGCCCCCCGGCCAGGAGGAAACCTGATGGGTGGTCCAATTCCAGACTGCTGAGAATTATGGGAATGGTATCAAGATATATCTTCATTTGTAGGCAACATAACAGTCAAGGGCTGGAGGGGTAAGATGGGATGATAATGTGTATACAGCACACTCAAGACTTCACAGAATTGAGGGATGCCACCCTCCAGGTGGAACCTGGGGATCTCCCGGAATTGCAGCTCATCTCCCGGCTACAGAGATCAGTTCCCCTGGAGAAAATGGATATCTTGGAGGGACATTGTACCCTGCTGAGGTCCCTGCCTGCCCTAAGCCACCCCCAAATCTCCTGGCGTTCCCCAACTTGGAACTGGGAACCCTACCCCTCACTGATGGCTGACTTGGCCGTCCTACTCATCTTCACTATTTCAGTTATCCTTACCGTAACCCTACCCAATAAGCCTCTTCCAATTATCCTCTAGCATAAGAGCAAGAGGCAGAAGAGTCTCTGACCACCTACTCTGTAGCTGAAAAGGGATTTGACCCCAGGGAGTTCTTAGCCACTATATTGCAGTAGTAATCAGAGTAGCCCTTCTTCCCAAGTAATCATCATCTCCAATAAAAGGGAACGGTCCACACCCTCCAAGCGTTCCACAGGGACAGAGTTGTAAATCCTTATTCTGGTATCAAAGGCCAGCAAGGTCCGGGCCTCCCCCCACGATGCACACTGCTAAAGATTTTTTGCTTTGCTGCAGATACTTGATTCCTCTGAAACAAGCTTATCAACCCTTCACTGGCTGAAAAAAATATAGGAGGGTCTTTCGTTTAAGAAGGGGGGGCACCATAATTGCCCAACTATGTCCTATAATGAGTTGAAAGAAAGGCAGAGGTAAAATTGGCAGGTTGTCCTTAAAGTGGTGCCTCAATATTCATGTTTCACATCAAGGTTCGGCTGCATGTGCCCCCCAAACAGGAAGACCACACAGGCATATTCCTCAGAAATTTAACTGCGGGAGACAGTGGGGAAATCGCCACATGCTGACGCAATATATCCCCCAGCCAAGTTGTCCCTGTCTAAAAGTTACAACCTCCCATCTTTTCCATGGGCAGGTCAGCCAACCAAAAGGAACTACCTAGAGCAGGAGTGGCCAAACTGTGGCTCTCCAGAGGCCCATGGACTACAATTCCCATGCTGCTGGCATGGGCTCATGGGATTTGTAGTCCATGGACACCTCAAGAGCCAGTTTGGCCACCCTTATCCCAGAAGGACAGTCCTGGCTGGGACTCCACATTTACAAGCGCTGGGCCCTTTGGGAGAGTAGATGCTAACAGCAGAGAGTCCATCACCCCAATGTTCATCGGAAGCCCCCTGGCTCTAATAGCCAAGCGTATTTAAAAGGGTGCCTTATAGAGGATGGAGCAGAGTTGTTCTCTCTTGCCCCGGAAGGATGGACCAGAACCAATGGGATGAAATTAATTCAAAAGAAATTCCGTCTCAACATCCGGAAGAAGTTCCTGACCGTTAGAGCGGTTCCTCAGTGGAACAGGCTTCCTCGGGAGGTGGTGGGTTCTCCATCTTTGGAAATGTTTAAACAGAGGCTGGAGAGCCATCTGACGGGGAGGCTGATTCCGTGAAGGCTCAAGGGGGTGGCAGGTTACAGTGGAGGAACGATAGGGTTGTGAGTGTCCTGCATAGTGCAGGAGGGGTTGGACTAGATGACCCATGAGGTACCTTCCAATTCTACGATTCTATGAGGCTTGAACTCCTTGACAGTAAATCAGGAAAGGACATATCACTCAGGCAGAGAATCTTTGCACCAGGTCTTGGAAGCATAATGTGCAGAACTGCACTAACTCCATCAGAATGCGCTGTGCTAACAGGACAACATGTCTCTCTGGGGGACATCTCTCTTGCGCTCTCTTTGGCCCCACGCACAATTCTTGAGGCTCCGTTGCCACCTCTCCACCACCCAGTCCAAATTTCTCTGTTACTATAGGAGCCCATTGTTGATCCTGGATCCACCCTTGGGTTTTTTTATCCCCCTCCCCTTTTGTCATCTTTCCCATGAACTAACGAGCCACAGCGGATTTGAAAGCATGAGCAGATGGGAGCGTCCGACCAAGATCTTTCATGTTCCGTTGCCATTTGCTTCCCACCCTAATAATTTAGAGCTGTTAACATATCAAAAAGCGCGTGGGGAGGGGGGCGGAGTGGGAGAGAAACAGACAAGAAACCTCTCTCCTCCCCATCACTTTCGTTAGCGAGACGTTTGCAAAGGGAGCCCTATGAGTAATAGGACTAGCGCGTCTTGTTAGCTGCCTAACACATGGTCTCAATTATGAAGGATATAAGGAGGAAAGAGCTCGAAGAAGGTATGAGTTATTTGTCTGGGTCTCCTCCTTGAAAGGCATGCTTTCCCTCATGGCGGCGTATTCATTTCTGCACCGCAGTTTATATTATCCCGTTCAGAGTTGCGCGATGCCGGCATTCTTATCAAGGGCTGGGCTCGCAAGAGATTAGCCCTGCTTACATAGTTGTGAAACGGGCCCGGAAAATTAAACTGACCTCTTCTCTCCCCCTCCTCCCTTACCCCAGTCCTCAGATTCCAAAGAAAACATCTCCCAACAATGGTACCCATCCCTGTCCGCCTTACTGACAGCTTAGTCTGGGATTTCATGGAACTACAGTCCTTACTAGGCCCGCTGAGAAGGAAACGTAATCTAGTTTGCTGATGTAGTTCTCCGTCCCCAGCGGGCCTTTTGGAGAGGGGTGTATTGCTATCGACTCCTGCTTTTCGGTTGGTAATGAAAACAGCCCCGGCAGCCAACATAAAATGAGTAGGACTTGGCTCTGGTCTGGCTTAGCTTCCTTTTCCCTGCAGAATTCAAGGGAGAGTCTGTTATCTCTCAGCACAAATCAGGTAGCGTGTTCAAGGGGAAGCCTTTGTGCTAAGCTGACAGATTCTCGGGACTCTGCAGCAGTCAGGAATTGCTCCTCAACCTTGCTGGGAACTCGGTATCGTCCCATTTTGGAGGGCCTGAAGCTGTTCCCGGATGCACATAGCAGACAGCAACGTCATTGCAAAGGAAAATCCAAGGAATGGTCATTAGGAATCAAAGCGCACATAGCTAACAGTAACTCTGCAACATTCTGGGTGGTTGTTGGGATTCCATTGAAAATGGCCTTCCCACAGCAGCCAATCCCATTGTACTGTACACTCAAGAAGGTTGGGGACCTCATGTTTCTTGGCCCTCAGAAAGGGGTCGTCTCACTCAGTTGCTACCTAGGGCTGATGCAGATGCATCCACCCAAGTGACTTGAATCTTGGGAGACAACAGACAGGAGAACAAAGATATTGGAGGCAGAGGACAAGGTAGTACAGATACATCCAGGCATGGTCTAAGCTAGGCTTGCTCCAGTATGTAAGAACACTGTTGAATCAGACAAGTCAAGTCTAGCTTCCTGTTTCAACAGTAGCCAACCAGTTGACCTGGAAGGCCAACGTACAGGGCATATAGACACCAGTGTTGCCCTCAGCACAGCATAAAAGGCCCAGGTCTGACATGGAAACATAGTTTGGGGGTAATAATATACTGGAATCTCAAAAAGGCCTTGTCCCCATTTTCCTCTCAGCTCTCCATCCTAAAGTGGTTCCTTAAGCTATGAGTTTTCTAGCTGAAGACCTGGATAATTCATGCTCATCAAACTGTGACGACAGTTCATATACTTCAGTTGGGACAGTGGTGGATCAACATTTTCAGTCTGACCCTTTCAAGAGGAAAGCTGCAAATGCTAAATCAGGCGGAGGACTTCAGGGAGTGATGGAATTTCCCACCCACGTTGCTTCCCTGTCAGATATGAGCAAATACAGACAGATGGGACGGTTTGTAGCGTCTACAATTAGAGAAAGAACCTATCCCTAGGCTACTATGAATATTTTCTAATCTCAGTCACATGAATATATACCAATTCTGAATTGTGCAAAATAAAGTAAGGTAAAAAGTCTCTTTGTTCTTTGTTTCTTTATTGCTCAAGTAGAATCCAACCAAAACGGTTTCTAGATATGTCCAGTTTCAAAGGGTAATTTTCCTCAGTGGAAAAGGACAACCATTGACGGAAATTACCCTTTAAAAACAGGACATATCTAGAAACTAGGGTTTCGTGAAAACCTGGGGTTTTTTGACAGCCCTGGAAGGGTTTCCTGAATGGGCGGAAGTTAATTTATGTATGTATGTGTGTGTGTGTGTGTGTGTGTACACACACACACACACACACACATACATATACATACATACATACATACATACATATATACATACATACATACATACATACATACATTAAAAAAAGTAAAGGTATCCCCTGTGCAAGCACCGGTTCATGTCTGACCCTTGGGGTGACGCCCTCTAGCGTTTTCATGGCAGACTCAATACGGGGTGGTTTGCCAGTGCCTTCCCCAGTCATTACCGTTTACCCCCCAGCAAGCTGGGGACTCATTTTACCAACCTCAGAAGGATGGAAGGCTGAGTCGACCTTGACCCAGCTGCTGGGATCAAACTCCCAGCCTCATGGACAAGGCTTTCAGACGGCTGCCTTACCACTCTGCGCCACAAGAGGCTCACATACATACATACATACATACATGCATACATGCATACATACACATATATATAGCCAATGATGGGGGTGGGGAAGGGGCTCCGGGTGGGCATATACACAGCTATACTTTCTAACCCTATTCTACATGAACATGTAGAATGGGATTTCACAAAGCCTGAAGAATGTTTCAGTAAAAATGTTAAGAAAGGCTGCCTGCACTTGGTTAATTGATTTCATTATTTCCCTCCCAAGCCAACTCAGACATTGTAAGTCAGTCAGGTTGGGAGAAGAATGATAACATTAGAGGTAGGGACAAAGTTTGGGTCCAGTGGCCCTTTTAAGACCGGCAAAGGTCTATTCAAGGCATAATCACACTCTTCAAATACAATGAAAGAATGGGAATGCTAAGCTAAAACACTTTCCATAGCTCTTCCCTATCACGGATCGCAGCAATACATTGTGGTGCTTTAACACTGCAGTCTATGGCATTCACACAAAGATTGGGACAGCCAGAAAATCAACTCTTCGTCACAGGTGCGCAGGGTCATGCTGCATAAACTACAACAAAACAGGACCGGACAGAGTATATAGTGACTGGTGCACTGAGAGCCAGCGAAACAGAAATCAACAAGCAAGCAGATGTGGAGAGGAGACCATCAGACAGATGTGAATTCTGGGCATGTTCCGTTTTAGGGTCTGAGGAAGGCGTTTCGCAGGCCAGCGTGAAAAGATGAATTGTTATACAGATGCTTACAGCTGGATGAAACCACATAATACATAAATAAAAGGAGTTCACTGCAGGAAACGCAGCACAAAACAAAGGGAAAAAGGAGGAGCAATAACGTAAGCCAAACGTAACCATTATAGACACGGACATCAATGTATTGAAAGAGAGCAGTAAATGTTGGCCAAAATGTCCCAAACTCTTCAGAAGCAACATTTTCATAGCGAAAATCTAATTTACTGAAAATGCAGTGTAGTGCTCTTTATCGCTCCCAACTGCCTTCCACTCAACTGGTACACACAAAAGTATTTTGTTACGACTTCAGCTAAATCGTTTAGCCAAAGCATCTTTGCCAAGGCATTTTCACATGTCTATGAGCTCTAGCTGCAAAATCTTGGCTCGAGCAACAACCCCCCAAAAAAGGATTGTGTTTGGTGGGCAGTTCGTGTATCTCCAGGGACGAGATTTCTTTTCCCATTGGCAGTTGACCATCCTGCCTTTGCAATATTGTTTTCTTAAACTTTGTTCTATTATATGCTGAACTCGCTCATGGACTTGAAACAATATTCAGTTGAGGGGAAGAGCAGGGGAGTGGTATTTGTCCCTGCAAAACCCATAGCTGACTCTCATCTTTTCTAACATGGTCACCACCTTCCACCCATTGAGAGGCCCTGACCTGGATAGTCCAGGCTAGCCCAATCTTGGGAAGCTAAGTAGGGTCAGCCAAGCTTAACCACCAAGCAAGTCCAGAATTCCTAAGCCAAGGCAGCCACTGGCAAACTACTTCTTTTCATCTCTTGACCTGAAAAAAACGATGGCAGCCTTTTTCAACCTTTTGACCGTGGAGGAGTCCCTGAAATAATCTTTCAGATCTTGAGGAGCCCCAGAAGTGATGTCAGCTGGCCACCCCTTCCTGCCACGCCCCCAGAAGTGACATTACCACCCATGTCAACAGACAGGTTCAAGGAGGGTGAGGAAGGGAGAGACAGCAGGAAGTTCAAGGTGGTAGATGTGCATGTTGCGCCCGTCCTAGGCATACTAACCACGAGAGAAATCCTACTCAGGAGGAGGGGAGGGGAGCAATGGAAACAGATGGTTCCCTAGCTCATGGCCAAGTCCATTAAGGCAGGAAGGGAAAGGCCGTGAGCCCTATCTGGCACTCCCACAGACCTCTGGTTAGTCTCCTATGCGGTCTCCACAAGCTGGCAGTGACTTGACAACAGTTTCCACCAACAGGTATTTCGTTTTGATGGAAAGAATTCAAGACAAGCCAGTGAGCACTGAATCAACTGCCTCAGAAGCAGCCTCAAGTTCCATTTTACGTATTGTGGTCTGTAACTTACCATTGCACTGACCATAGGTGGAAGCTTCCTTCAATTTTAAGTGGCTGACCAACAGAAGAGCCACTTCAAAGTTGGAGGAAGGCCCCACCAGCCTAAGGCAGGACATAAGCCATTCTAAGTACAGTTAGTATGTGAGAACTTCAATGTTTGAAACGTCCGACTCACAAAGTTGACCGTCTCTTTCTACCCTCTTGCAAGCATTCAACCACCAAAGCCAAGCAGAGACCAAACAGCTATAAATATTGCCCTGGCAGGGTGTGAAACTCTACCAAAAACATTTCCATAGAAATTGGTTCAGAACTTGTCTTGAGAAGGTAAACAATTGCGGGCCTTTTAAAGTTCAGTATAAAAATGGAGGCTGTTGAAACAGTCCCACCTGCCAAAACATACATCAGCTGTAACACTGATACCACAACAAATGAGCACAGCTTCTTTAGCAGCTTCCTGACCTTCGTGGCAGAACTTGGGACATCACTCTCTGCCAAAACAAAGAGAAGGAACTGCTGTACGTTGCCAAGGGGGGGAGGGGTCCTTGCAACAAAGAATAACGGCACAATTGTCTCTTTTTGGTGGTAAGAAGATCACAGCTTGTACACACCTGACAAAGGAGCATTGACACGGCTTAGGTGGATATCCTTAAACGTCAAGCAATTCTCCTGCTGCCTGATATTCCTCTCTCAGTGTGCCTGCTGGGAAATAACATGGAGTGGCAGGTATCAGGGACACAAGCAGGCATGGGTCTCTTTCTGCCCCCCCCCTGCCACCTGGGTGGCTGCCTCTGCCTGGGCATGCCACCACAGGGCTCTCATCCCCAGGCCCTTTAGGGGGGCCCCCAACTGGGGATGACCAGAATGCAAGCACAGCCTCACCCCCTAAAGGCCACCTATTTAGCTTTTGAAGTAGGACAACTTTCTATATTTCATTTCAGTATTCTAATCTTGGTGATTTGTCCCCAGTGATACTTTTATGTATAGACTTGAGAAGATGAGGCAAGGTGGGATGAGATGTTCTCCTGGCCTCAAAGGCGAAGGAACATCCATGGTAAGTGATCAATTATTGTTCTCCCTGTGAGGCAGGAGGATGTCTTGATGGGACTCGAAAGAGCAGTCCCCTCATTACTGGGAGGGTCATGGTCTTCTTTTGTCCATTACATGTTGCAGTACATGACATCCAAATGCTGCATCTGCAGAACTAACAGTGTGAAGCTTATAATGCTCAATAAATGTGGACAAATTTGCTGGCAGGGGCTGATGGGAATCATAGTCCATGGACATCTGGAGGGCTGCAGTTTGACTACCCCTGGCCTAGGCTAAGCCCTCTTAGCAAGTGAGCTTTAGTGGCTGTAGAAACTAGAGAAGGTAGCCTTGCCAACTTCTCCATCAAGGCAAGAAGAAGACTGACAAGGGTGCTTCCCACCACAGAGAAGACAGGAAATAAATTCAACTCCTGCCTCCCTAAGCATGTGGCAGGAAACACCCACTGAGATGTCCTCCTGCCTCCCGGGGAGAACATCGAGTTTCCCCTTCAGTCACCATGGCTCATACCCACTGATCAACCTCCATGATCAATGACTTATTTGTCCATAGATTGCAAAGCATGTTCAAACAGAGCATACCAAACTGAGCACCACGGCTATGCTTTGCAGTAATCCACACCTCGGGGTACAGTGCTTTTCAACAGAGACAAATTCCCACAAGCAGCTGCTGTTATAAAAGGTACAAAGCCAAAACACACACATATCAAATGGCTTAGCTCTTTTAAGATCGTTGCACAGACATGACCCAAGAAATGTACAATAAGCAGCTGAAACCACATCACTCAGTCAAGCTAACCTGCAGGGCTGCCAGCTTCCCAGTGGGCCCGGAGAACTCCTGATATTACAGATGAGCTCCAGCAACAGAGATCAGTTCCCCTGGAGAAAATGGCTGCTCTGGAGGGTGGGCTCTGGAATTATACCATATTGAAGCTCTCACCTGCCCTAGGCTCTACTCCTACAGTCTCTAGGTTTTTCCCAAACCAGAGTTGGCAATCCTACTAACCCATGATGCAATCCTAACCCATGAAACCCTGGGGTTTCTTGGTGGCGCTAGAAAGGTTTCCCAAATAGGTGGGAATTACTTAATTTTTAACATATTTTTAAAATTTGTTAAACATTTATCAGGTGACATGACCATGTGTGGTCATGTTGACCTGCCCCCCCTCCCAAAATGGCCAATGATAGGCCTGGAGGGGGAGGGAAGGGGAGGAGCCCTGGGTGGGTGTGTCCACAGCTCTGCTTTCCAACTATATTCTGGACAATTGTGCCACTCCTTGGGTTTCTTTAAGCCTGGAGAATGTTTCAGGGTTTTCTCAATAGTAAAATCGTTGAGAAAGGCTGCCATATATGGTCATGTCAAACAAAAATGGCCAATGATGGGCCTGGAGGGGGTGGGAAGGGGAGGGGCCCCAGGTGGGCGTGTCCACAGCTCTGCTTCCCAACCGTATTCCACAAGATTGCTCCAGTTCTGGGGTTTCTTGAAACCTGAAGAAGGTTTCAGGCAATACCCAATGGTTAAAAAGTTGAGAAACGCTGCCTTAGGTGATAGTCAAACATCTTGTTAACCTGCTTTACTGACAACAGTGGGCCAAGTTTGTCAAGCATGATGTTTTCAAGTTGGCATGTTAAATACAATCCATGTGCAGTATATTAGAGGAAGTACAAGTGATCCAGCAGGCACCAACATTTTTGCACACTCTGAAATCAAAGCGGATGAACTACTGGGAAAGTGAATGGGTGCACATTTTTGCACACTGCTATGCCTGAAGATTTGGACCAGGCTGAAAGAAACCATATGTAATTTGTTGATTGCCACCTGAAAAGAGGTAGAAGAGTAGTGAGGTCACATCTGAAAAGAAATGGTTATTTAGAATATGGAATATTACAGGCATGGCAAAAAGAACCACCTGTTTCATAATTGGAAAGGTGCCAACGTTACCTTTATATATTGCTCTTCATGCTTCAGTCATCGACATTAATTCCTTGAGAACTCTACTAGGCTAGTCTTGCTACCGGGATCTCAATGATATTCCAATATCAAAATAAGGCGGCTCTTAATAAATTGTTTGGGACAAAAAATGGCAGAGAATTTGGAATATCTCTGTTACGAATTATACAGAGGCTATGCCATATATGTGTGAGACCTAGACTTGAATCCCCCACTCTGCCATGGAAGTTTTCTGGATGACCCTTGACCTGATCACACGCTCTCAGCCTAACCCACCCCACAAGACTGTGGTGAGGAGATGATGCAGGAGAGGAGAATGTTGTGAAGTCACTTTGGGTCTCCACTGGGGACAAAAGGTGGGGAGGGTACAAACGAAGTAAATACATTTAATTTCCAAGTGCAATTAAGTTATGGGGAAGCATGATTATTCTATATGTTTAGCATAGGTTGACAGGTTAATTTTGGTTAACACCAAATCCCTAAACAAACAGCTTTCCTTCAGCAGCTAAGAACCGGGTTGTCCACATGGGCTTTACAACCTCCGGCGATTAGTATTTTCAACTTAACAACGACAACAAAAAAACCCTAAACATTGAGATGCTCAGAATTCTAGCAGGCCACACAAACACGCCACAAGAGCTTGACCCAGTCTGGGGACTGTGTGCTGTTCTTACAAGCCTACGTGAAACGCACCCTGCGCCATTGTATTAAGAACATGAAACCACAGAGTAAACTAAAAAAACAAACTGTTTTATTGTGACATTTGACATTGAACCCTTGATGATATGAATGATGGAAGGTATTTCTGACAAGTGTAACATTACGACCGTGGCGTCACTGTGGATGGCACTGCATCAAGTGAGTTCTGAGAATGTTTAATGGTCCCCCGGTGACCTCAGTGCAGTTTGGTTGTCACAGAAATTTCAGTCACCAGATTTTGTGTATACAGTTTAAGTAGTTGGTCTTTATAAGCACCATTATAAACCCTCGCTCGAAGGGTTGGTATTAATCTAGTTTTAAAATGCTCCATTGATAAAAAATAGCATGGTTACAGTATACACACACTTAATTTACATGTACTGTATTATAGGTATAACTGAGATAAACTACTGAGCTAAGACTTTTGGTTGATTGATGTAGTTAGATGGCGTAATTGCAATTTCTTTGGCTTCCTAAGTTGTGTATATATTACAGTGCATTGATAAAATCTAGGTTGGACATTTTCTAGCACCAAAAATAAAAACGGATATCATAAAATGGCTTGACCTAGAAAAATGTAGCTGGAGAAGCAAAATTTCAGATTTTTTTTGTTTTTTTAGAAAACACACAAACACACACACTAACACACGCACAGACACACGCACAAACACACTCACAAACAGAACAGTCCATTGATGGAATTGCACTCTTGTTATCATGGCTGATTGGATCTTGGTCTTGGCATCTACGGCCAACCTTCCAACGGTCCTGGGCGTTCGAGATTCCGCACATCAAGGCGCCTGAGACAGTGGTTGTGGTGAGCGACGCGTTTTCTTCCTGTACCTTGGTAAATGTCAAAATTGGAATAGTGCTCACTTGGTTTTGAATGTGTTCGCAAGACATTGTACCTGTGATATGGAGAACCTTATTGCTTGTGGGGAGGGGAGGGGGGAAACGACAACATTCAAGTCTTGCCTAGCTATCTTTGGTTTCGACTGATTTGGTCTCTGGTTGGTGAATTAGTGAAGCAAGATTTCGATTTTCATTTTTAGGTTGTCTCCTAGCTCACCGGTGAGGTAGTCTCTGTCGTGTTTGTCTTCAAGCTGGTTGAGTTCCTTCTTTTTATAAAGCGGGATGCTACTGATCTGTAACAAGTAGGATCCTGGCACGGGTTTCTTCTTCGTTAGGTGAAGGAAACTGATCCCTTCTTTCTGGTTTATTCTAAAGAAACCGTCTTCGTTCCCATAGTCTATTAAATACCGGTTGTGGTTCGTCAGTGTTGTGAGAGCTGGGATCAGTTTCAAGATGCGATCTTTGTTATTGAGAGCAGAGATGTTGTAGACCAAGGTGGCTGGTTTTTCAGTATCCCAGCTGGCAAGGTTCACGGCTGCCTCCGTCTCAGGCTGATCCTGAAAAAAGAACAGAGCGCTTTAATCTCTCCCCATTCCTTTTCCCCCCCATGCACTTGTGGCACAGCCTCCTCTAACTGTCGACATGGTTTTGCACGACATCGATGATATCCAGCTACTCAGAGTATTCTGAGAAGCAAGAAGATTTTTAATTATAATTTTTTTTTTTACAGAGCACAAAGGCTATTCAGTCTGAGATATGATGTCTCGGCAGGATGAAAACATCACAGCTCCTTCAGTGCAAAGCAAGCTCCGTCAGATTGGCAGCTTAAACATTCCTGGTTACTTGTCTCGGAGACAAGAGATTTGCATTGTTAACGGACAAGGGACACCCTGGCCAGGTGACCGCAATCTGATGGGAGTTTCCCTTTTAAGCATTTCGAGATCATCGGCAGAGTTATAAAATGTCACTCTTCCGCACAACATACTCGAGTTATTTGGACAAGCTTCTTTTTTGGACTACTGAACTGGCAGGCCAACATCCAGCCGGCCTTGATCTATAGCTCCGTGCGACTGAATTAAAAATATGGGAATCTTAAGTTATTCCTGTTTATTAGTTTTATGCTCCAGTTGGCAAACGCCAGATTTATCTCCTCGCTTCCCGCTCGCTCGGGTCAAGTTCGCTGAAGCCGGGCTTGCAAGAGCTGATTCTGAAAACTATGAACAGCATTCTTGAAATCAAAAGAAAGGCAAATCAGTCACCGCGAGCTGAAACTGCGGCAGAAAAACCCTATTCTCCAATAACGCGGATTACTGTGCTTGGCTTTCGCAACCTCTGATAAGGATCAGTGTGAGGCGCCTGGGAGGTTTGTAGCTGATTATATAGCTTAAAGAATGTTTGCAGGACTGAACGGTTCAAAAGAGCTTCTGCAGCAACGACCGGGGGAAAGGCTCTCCTGAATACATACACAATCTGACACTGGCCGTATCGCTTTATTATGCAAAGCTCTCCAGGGATCTGTGACTACCATCATTTGGCCAAGCCAGGCAATAGAGGAGGAAACACAGTCCCTGTCCCAGCAGATCTCTATCTTATTTACACTTCTTCCTTCTGTTGCTTTGTCACCCAGACTCGACTGCTCTTTGCAATTATCCTGTGGAGATTCCACGCTGAGCTGAGCTGCTATCCTAGGAAACAGACGCTGAAAGCTAGATGGTGTGAGCGTCCTCAGGCTCCGCAAGGACAACTGTGTCCATGAGCCTCATAGGAAGTGAAGCCGTCAAACTAGCGGGAAGTCTATCGGTTCAGGCTTTGGCAGCCAGGTGAGAACTGGTTTTCTTTGGAGAAGGTGCTCCTTTGGGGGGAAAGCACCTCAACGGCACCTCTATGGGTTTGTCTCTTCTGCCACCCACCCCCCAAAGAAAGTTGAGATCAAGCGATCAAAATCTGCTCGTGGTCCATGGACCCAAAGAGGTAAAACTGGCCTCGACCAGGACCTGGGCTTTTTTGGCCCTGTCCCTAGTCAGGAAGAATGCTCCACTTAGTGAGATAACAGCTCTCTGAGACCTTATACAGTTTTGGGGGAGCCTGTAAGACACAGCTGCTCTGCCAGGCCTATGGTGGACCAGGGATCCTCAGCCAGTTGGTGGTGACACAGCGTAGGGCAATTTTGGGAGGTGGTCTCTCAGGTACACTGGAGCCAGTCCACGGATGGCCCTGAAGGTGATTACCAAAACCTTAAGCCTGATCTGGAATTCAACTGGGAGCCAGTGGAGTTGTTGGAGTGCTGGCCAGATGTGTGCCCTCCATGATGTTTTGGTGAGGACTCTGGCTGCAGCGTTCTGGACCAGTTGCAATTTCCGGATCAAGGTTAAGGGAAGGCCTGCATAGAGTGAGTTGCACAAGTCTAGTCTAGAGGTGACTGTTGCATGGATTACTGTAGCTAGATGTTCTGAAGCAAGTAGGGTGCTAGTAGCTTGACTTGGTGCAGATGGTAGAAAGCATACCATGCTACTCTCGTGACCTGTGCCTCAATGGAAAGGGAAGCATCAAGGATCATATCCAGGTTTCTGTCAGTTACTGTTAGCTGCACCCCATCCAGGTTGGGTAGCTGTGTTTCCTCGTTTGCACCCTTCCTGCCCAGCCACAGGACCTCCGTCTTTGAAGGGTTGAGCTTCAGACGACTCTGCATGAGTCACCTTGTCATCCCTTCTGGACATCTAGCTAACAATTCAGGGGGGAATCAGGGTGGCCGAAACCAGGAGCTCCTGCCTTTCTCCAGTAAGGCCAGGAATAAAGTCAATGCCGATGTAACTCTGCAGCATCTAGAAGTGGTTTCTGTGTGTGTACAGAGAAGTCACGTATTGGTGGTGTTCTATAAGCCTCAACCATAGGCCTGGTGGAACAACTATTTTAAGTTCCGCAGGGCCCTGGTCTCACTCAAAAGAGTGTTCCACCAGGCCAGTGGCTACTCTGGTTGAGGCCAGTTTTCACTTCTCTCGGGCCAGGGATCTTTAACAGTTTTTGAGTGCTGGAGTTTTTGAGTGATGGAAGCTCCATCAAGTTGCAGCTGATTTCCGCTGACTCCATAGGCTTTTCAAGGCAAGAGACATGCAGGGGAGGTCTGCCATCGCCTGCCTCTGCATAATGACCCTGGACTTCCTCGGTGGCCTCCCATCCAAGTAGGAATGAGGGCTAGACCTGCTTAACTTTCAAGACCTAACCCAGGTTCGAGTCCACATGGTGGTTAAAGGCTTATTGGATGACACTGGTCCAGCTGGTTCCATCAACCTTATCTCAAAGGGTCACTGTGAGGATAAAACTGGAGACAGAATTATGTTGTGAGCTCCTTGGAGAATGAATATTGGGACGAGATTAAATCCATGAACGGTATCAGATACTTCTCCAAAGCATTAGTACACAGAGAAGTGAGTCCCTCTCCTTTTTTTTTGGCTATCGTCGCATCCAACTTAAGGCAACCCTGTAGGGTTTTCAAAGCATGTTTTGAGGTGGCTTGCCATTGCCTGCCTCTGTGCAGTGGTCCTGGCACCTTTCGGTGCTCTCTCGTCCAAATAAAAAGGTAAAGGTGTCCCCTGTGCAAGCACCAAGTCATGTCTGACCCTTGGGGTGACGCCCTCTAGCGTTTTCATGGCAGACTCAATACGGGGTGGTTTGCCAGTGCCTTCCCCAGTCATTACCGTTTACCCCCCAGCAAGCTGGGTACTCATTTTACCTCCCTCGGAAGGATGGAAGGCTGAGTCAACCTTGAGCCGGCTGCTGGGATTGAACTCCCAGCCTCATGGGCAGAGTTTTCAGACGGCTGCCTTACCACTCTGCGCCACAAGAGGCTCGTCTCGTCCAAATACTGCTCTGTAAACTTACCGGATACAACTCAACACATCCTGCTAGACCTCCAGCTTCATGAGGTTCCTTGTAAAGAACGCCTTTCCCCTTTATTACATTCCAAAGGTCTTGCAAACAAGGAAAGTACATTCCAATATCTATTAAATGATCACCCCCCCTGAAATGACAGCCACGCTTGCTAAAGTTTTAGTGGAAGTTCTTATAGCCAGAATCAGACGGGGTAGCCGTGTTGGTCTGAAGTAGCAGAACAAAATTGGACTCCAAGGGCACTGAGGAAGTGCATGCACACGAAAGCTCACACCTTGAATAAAGCTTTCATGGTCTTAAAGGTACCATTGGACTCAGATTTTGTAGCCAGAAGTAAGCTCTTTTAGTGTTTTGCTGTTGTCTATTTATATTTTCTCTTGCTGTGATCTTCTGCCATATATGCTTCGTAATATTCTGGTATACTCATAAACGTTAATGAACGAATACTGACCAAGCCAGACCCTACTTAGCATCCCAGATCTGGTCAGAATGAGGTCTACTGAGGAAAAACCAGCATGGCTTTACTTGGGATTTCCCAGAAAGTTAAATGGGCCTGTGGTCTCACTCTGCTCCCCAACCTTCAAGCAGAATAAATACGAGTCTCTCTCTCTCTCTCTCTTCCCACCCCTTGACTCAGCAGCAGCTGAGAGTCTAGACTGCCATGTTGGATCCAAATCCTCCTCAGTGGCAGCCAATAACGTGGCGTTAGGGAAGATGCTTGCAATGTGACGGTATCACTGAATGTGTTTCAGTTGTTACATATTATGGCAGAAAGGAGGGCAAATCTGACACTCAACTTCTGGTTTTGGCAGTAGTTCTGAGATGATTACCAAGCATAGTCCTGAACTTAGTCGGTAAAGCTACAAAAAACACACTGTCTTTCTGCTGCTGCTGGTTAACATGACTATTTTCCCCTGGTATTCAGCTCACAAAACCATTTTTTTTAATAGACCCAGAGCATGGTCTAGGATAAGTCTAGTTATTAATTTAAAACGTCTTTATCCTGCCTCCCCACTACCACTGCTCAAAGATATATTAAGGCGGTCTACAAAAGAGTACTTGCCAATAAAAACATCCACGCCACGTTAAAAGTCAAAATATCCCATTAAAAAGGTTCCCCTCATAATCAAAGGAAGTTACCAGACACAACATGTCTAATCTGAATGCCCATTTGACAGCCTTACATTATGTCACCTCCTGAAGAATGAACAGGTGAAAGCCCTCCAAACATCTTCCAGATGGCTGTGGCAGAGGGACAGGCAATCACTGGCAAAGTCCATGATGGGACTGAGGCAAATCAAATAGCTTTAGGTATAGGGGCTGATGGACGAAACGGCCCAGAAGGGAGAATCTGACACACAAGTTCATACCAAGAGAGATGGCATGTGGGTCTGGACCGTGAATGGCTTTAGAGAATATGAAACAGCACCATAAACTCAACACAGGAACAAACAAGTAATCAGTAAAGCTGTTTTAGAACAGGTCTTCCTGGTCAAACCTAAGTGCTCCAGTCAGCAGCTGTGTTCTATGCCAAGTGAAGTTTCTGGACTGACCTCAACGAAGGAGCTAAGCAGATCTAAATCCATTTCATGTCTTGATGGAAGACCACTGAGTTCCACAGGAAGGGAGGCTAAATAACATATAGTGTAAAGTGCACACACACAATAATGAAATTTGCAACTGGATTTTACTGTGTGAAATGGCCTAATCCAATTGCAAATGGTGGCTGAAGTGGATTGAAACAGCATTTTTTATCGCATGAAAGCGCCCCATTTCTACTAGGGGCTTTCTATGATGAACATTTCATTGATCGTGTCATGGCACATTGAGCAAGCAAGGGTAAGATCTAGTTTTAAGGAATTTCCAAACATACTAGGATCTTACATACAAAGACACATTCAAAAGAAAGATCAACTGCATGAACGTGATGTGATCATCTCATGGGAAATTGTCCACCTTAAAAAAAGATTCTGTAGGAATTGGTCTTAGAGAGGCTCTCTAGATCTATGCAACTCATACCCCATCACAGGAAGGTCAGTTACCTCAGCATCAAGTGCATCTGTTCCATTAGTACTTCTCCGTTTCCTTCCCCTTTTAGGATAGCCGTTGATCTTACAATCGTAGCACGCTTCTGGAGAAAGTGAATTGTCATCTACTTCGCCACTGACAGATAAGTCCTGGCCATGACCTTTACCTAGACCCATTCCGGCCACACAATGTCTAGGAAACGAAGGACAACAACAACAAAAACAATGAAAGCATTCAGTCCCATATGTCATCATGCACATTGGGCCATCTTGCACAGCTAACATTTGTCCTGGAATGCAGCATGAAGAACATGTTGGCCGGACCATGCTTATGGTTTCACATAAGTTATAGTTGGCTTGTTCAGTCAACAAATGGAAACGATGCTCACAGACATTTTAACAAAGCAGAGACGGCAAAAGCGTCAACCATTTGTATGGTAACAATTTACAATTTGGAACCCTGACTTACGTCTCCGGACCAGAGCTTCTGTTAATGGGGCATTTAACGTCAGAAACTCATCTGGCCATGTAAAAACTGACAAATCCCCAAAGCAGCCCAAGATATAGTGTAAAGATACCGTTTTGAACCTTTCACCCAAAGAGCCCAATTGCAGATCTGGAATGGAGCCGTAACAGCTGCTACAAGATGTTTTACAGCAGAATGCAATTATATTTGTTTCTCACTCTTTTCCCATCTTCCATGGGGTGATATCACTTTTTTTTTTTTTAGCAATGTTTTCTGCCTGGAGAAAAGACACGCTTCCCAACGTGGCCGATAGGGCAATGAAATATAATTCATGCGCTACCAAATCAGAACCGTCAGAAGTTGCTCCGCACCCGTCGACATTGCAACAAACCACAGATATCTTGCAAAGAAGGCCAGATGACGTACCAGTGGGATTTGTGTGCATTTGCATCATGCCCTGGAGAGTAATCTGAGGGCTGTTTACAGTACAATGAAACTGCCACTTCTGAGAAGCTCAACCAAGCCTTTTGCTTCCAGGAAAATGCATTCATTAAAAAAAAAAGAGAACCCTCTTACCCTTGACCTATCCTGAAGTAACCAGGTGGGCAGCCACAGACGTAACCGCCTTCTGTGTTCGAGCAGCCGTAACTGCACGGGGCTTGTGAGGAGCCGCACTCATTGACGTCTTGGCACCCTCCGCTGAACTGCTCGAACTGATACCCAGTAGGGCACATGCATTTGAAGCTTCCCAAAGTGTTGTGGCAAGAAGCCCCGCCACAGATGTGGGCACTGAGGCACTCGTTTTCATCTGGAAGAGAAGCAAAGCGGCATACGCTTAGTTTGGGAAGCCCACAGCCCCTGATGATTGTCCACCCCGATATATGTCCTGTCCCCAGTTCAAGATAGGGCACCCTGACGCTGCTATTTCGCAAGGGAAAAGATGCTAGAGATCCATTAATGTAGCGATCCCCAACCTGTGGGCTGCGGACCACATGTGGTCCATTGACTAATTGGAGGTGGGCCGCGAAGGACGCCTTCTCCCCCCCCCCCGGCCCTTTACTTCATCCCCCCGGCCCTTTACAACACACTTCAGATGTCATTGTCTCCCATCACTCCCAGATGGGACTATCTCGTTGCAGAGAAACAAGCTCAGGGTTCCCATTGATTTGTCATTGTCATGAGTTAAAATTTCCATGAAAATAAAATGTTCCTTATGTTCATTGTTGTGGTGCATCTGTATCTTATTTTGAAGGGATGTTTAAACATGACCATAGTGATCAGAGAGCGTTAGGGCAGTGGTTGAGAGTAGAGGAGTAAACTAGCCCCCTCCCCACCGGGCCTCAGTAAAATTGTCAAGCGTTGAGTGGTCCCCGGTGATAAAAAGGTTGGGGACCACTGCGTTAATGGACATTCAGTGTCTTGTCTCATTCCGTTCCGAGTGCAGAGAGAAAAACAGAAACAGCAAGGATAGAAAGCCCCATGAAAAGAAGGAAAGGGTAAATTACTTATGAGAGAAAGGATTGATATACACCTGTCTCCAGTTTTTTAAAAAACAAACAACACACCCACATGTACAGTTTGGCTATATAACAGAGCCGTCATCGATTTTGACAGTGTGGTCCCAGAAAATACTATTCCCAAGAACAGAAGAATGCTGAACTTTCCAAAGTAGCTTTGAAAGATTCCCCTCTTCTTTAGGAACCCCCCCCCCCCTTTCTCTCAGCAACAACGAAATCAGAAAAGCTGGGAAAGGGTGAATGATGCTTTTTAATTTAAATCATATGGTCTCCCTCCTAATTTAATGCCAACTTTCCAGAATGAAAGCGACTCTTGTGCAATGCTCAAAATCCTCTTGTCAGAGCTGAAACATCTACATTCCCAACTGAGGACTGTGTAAAAATGTCAGCGAGTTTTCTTAAGCATAATTAAAACCAGAGACCTCCCTTAGAGATGCACAATGATAACAAGGAAAGGCATTTTAATACGCCTTTGAAAGCAAACCCTGCCAAACACATGGTCACTGACTCTCACAAGCTTGACTCATTCTACGCATCTCCAGGAAAGAAAGAAAAAAAAAAAAAACAACAACCCTGCCATCTTGAATGGACCAATTCAATTAGACACTGGCCAAATTCCTAAATGTCCTAATAAAATCTGATATTAGGACATTCATGTTGCATGGCTGGAAGACAATGAAAACAAAGAAGTGGTTTCCCATGGTTTTGGAGATGCTTGCAGAGCAACCCTTTCTGTTCTGCCCTTGAAGTAATTAGTGACTTTCTCCATGAGCAATTTTACGAGCTGAGCTGCAGAGGCAGAGATCACCACCAAAGGTTGGAGGAGATACATAAGCTACCTTGGGTCTGAATTTGCAGATGTCGTTTGTTTATGACGACAGTGAGGAAACCAAGAGCCTTTGGTACAAACGATAAGAAATAGAGATGTATAAGCTGTTCATCTCCAGGGGAGCTTTTCTTTCTTACAGATATTTAATGTGTTTTTCCACTGTTGACAAACCGAGTTGCATTTTTACAACATCAGCCAAGACCCCACAAAAAAACAAAAGTCAACAAAACAAAACAAAAAAGGATATCAACAAAGCAGCTCTCAAATGGTGACATACACTCCAACGTAAGCCATGCATCTGTAAGCCTCAAAGTTGGCCAATTTCATGAAGGTTTGTGACTCTCAACATTTTCCTGGGAAGCTTCGTTTTTAAGATATCATTCCAAAACTTGTAGAGCTCATTGCGTCAGCCGGTTTGCAACAAGGCCTAGACTGGCTGAGATGTTCCCGTGGCCCAGAACAAGACCAGCCCAAATGTCTTTGGGCTAAAGGCTTGGGCGTCCATCCCGCCACAACCATTCAAAAGGCAGAAATGTCCCATTGAAGTAATAACATTTCCCCCCCCCCAAGGTCAAGTTAATTCATGCCACAGTGTTCCCTACTACTACACATGGGTGTGAACGTTGGACAATGAAGAAAGCAGACAAGAAAAAAAGTTTTATCTCCCTGGGGTCAGGGACCCTAAGAAGATTTAAGCTGCCTGATCTTAACGTTTTGGGAGGAGGTGGTCCTGAAGATACAGGGGACCCAGACTGTTTAGAGCCTTAACACTATCAACACAGACAGCCAATAATCTAACCCAGGATAAGCCAGCGCTTTGTTCAGTACAGGCTTTTGAGTGACCTCCTAACTTCGAGGGCCCTAGGCAACCACCTATGTTTTCCTGGTAGTCCGACTGGCCCCGACACAAAGAAAAGTGTCTCTGATTCTCTGCACGTGTCTCTAAAATCAAGGCTCAAGCACATAAATTTACTTCTGACTCAACAGTTACTCATTTTGTTCACGCACGAATGAAAAATACTTGCCGACACACTGATTCCACTGGTAATGCTGGAGATACCCTTGTGGACAGCTACACCTGTATCCCCCAATTATATTCTGGCAGCCATGCTGGCACCGATGATTTCCATCACATTCGTCAACATCTGTACAAGGGGAAAATGCAGGTGGGAGTTTACACAGAGATGCCCGAGAAAACGATCCATGTGCTGTGGCACGTCCACAGATTTGCAGCGTGCCGTGAGAGGTGCAGCCATCCTTGCTTACAACTCATTACTCGTTATCTTTGACTTATATTCTGTATAACACCGAGGCATATAAAATGCAGCATTTCCTATGGGGGAATGCAGTTCTGCGCTGGCAAAAGCGTGAGGCTTTCCTGTACAAGCTAAGAGAGAATCAGCCCTCTAGAGATGAAAAAAATTATTCCATGCAGCCAGCTGGGTGGCCTTAGACTTGTCACAGCCATGATAGTGCTGTTCTCACACAGCAGTCCTGTCACAGCACTCTTACAGGGTGACTATTGCGGGGAAAGGAAGGGAAGGTGATTGCTTTGAGACTCCTTTGGGCCGTGAAAAGTGGGGTATAAAAAGCAACACTTCTTCCCCCAAAGACCAGGCTGCGGTCTGGGGCTTCTTACAATAATAACTGTGAATAGGTGGGGCCTGGTATTTAACGTTTCATTGGCCCAAACCAAAAACTTGACGGAACAGCTCCATCCATGAACTAATGGCTCCATTCACCTAATTATCGTCTTTTAAACTGCAGCGTGAAGAAGGCCTTAAAACACAATCTAACAACAGACAGGAAATGGAAGGCTTGACACATGGTTGGCCAAAAGTCTAGGCGAAAGGCATTCTGGGATTTTAAACAGAGATCAGCTAGTCCAGCAACTAGTACAAAAGAGAAATCACGACGTAATTGTTTCTTTTGCAAGTGGCAGAGAGGTCAGACTTCCTGCTTATTTATAGTACATGTATTCATGTATTCATTAGATATATAGTTTTTTTTAAAAAAAACATAGACCACGTGACTCTTGGACACGTACCTTCACAACTGGCCCCAGTCTGGTCAAGCGAAAAGCCACGCTGGCATTCACAAGTGAAGCTTCCAGGTGTGTTTTGGCAAACGCCCTTGGATCCGCAAATGTTAATGTCAGAGGCGCATTCGTTGTTGTCTAAAAAAAGAGGACACAATCAAAAGGGTCGGCTGGTTCATCCGGGAGAAACTCCAGAACGGGAAGTTCTATTAAAATACTGCTCTCATGAAATATGTCCATGCTACATATTTCTCATTTTGAAAGCAGGGAAAATGAGATTCCTATATAACTATTTCATGGGGCAGAGCATTCTTTCTAGCTTTCCCATTCAATCGCTTCCCCATTCCATGTGGCTTTTGATCCCTGGCATGGTCTCCAATGGAACCACATCCTCCCTTGTTCATTGGAAAAGCTGGTTGGGTCCAACCCATAATTTTCTCATGTGGGCCACCTCATCAGTTAAGAACTTCCATGTTACATGTGGAGACAGGTCCCTGTTGGGCTGTTATTTCTACATTAATCATTTTTATTGATGTCTACCATTAGTTTTGTTGTGACATTTTCAATGGTCTTTTGCTTTGTCCACCATCTTGAACAAATTAATATTTCTGAGAGACAGAGCCTACTTCACTGAATCTTATGTTCCATGTCCACGCTGTTCAACAGGACGATTCTTACAATACTAAGTGCTGTGGAGAAACAGCTATGCACTACATTGAAGAGATGTGTGCATAAAACCATGTATGGCATGCCTATGAATATTTTATGCAAGCCTGAACACAAAAAGTAATACTTCTACTTTCTAGGGAAAAGTAAGTGGAATTCAAAACATTATTGATCCACATAGTTCTTGCGAGCTTTCATTCTGGGAGGGAAAACATAAATCATAATAAACATGATTTGTTATGTCTGACCTTGTGCCCCCTTTCCCCTTCCAGACCACCCATCCATTTCAGCTTACTCATTTTGAAGGCTATGATACATAAGGCAGGCAGACTTCTAATTCTGTTCATACTCTTGCACGTGTAAGACGGTACTAGAATCTAGACTCGAGTCCGCTGAGTTTCCCTGTGCAGCACATAATAGATGCTAGCAAGCTGAGCTTATGAGGACCTGGTTGCTATGTAGCATGTCAATCACAACGTCTGAATGTATGAAACAACCTCAAGACAGAAAAACTTGCACCCTGAGTCCTCACCAATACATGCTGAATGATGCTGAGTAAATCCAGGAGGGCACTTGCAACTGAAGCCCCCGATGGTGTTGACACAAAGGAACTGGCAGTTGTGTTGTTTAGTTGCACATTCGTCAAGATCTGAAAGGAAAGCAGGTTTCAATTTCTGCAGGGTGCGGCCTTGACAGAACAGATGTAGGAGAAAGCAGATGTGAAGGAACCCAGCTGGCTCCCAGAGACATGCTCAACAGCAGAAGCCAACCCACCCGAATCCCCACCAGAAAACACCCTGTTGCTAAAAGCCAGGGGAGTCCTGGCAAAGGGGCACTCGAGGGTACTTTGTAGATTTTTTAATGGCAAATATGCAAACATTAATGTCTTAGGGAAGCAATCCTGTATTTCCATGGAGAGCTTTTCCCCACTGGGTTTTGGCTGCAGCTTGGCTTCTTCACTGCGTCAGTTTTTCTCCCTCCCTCGGATAAAGTATCACCGCCCCAGGACAACTGGCTCTAGAGGGGTGGAATGAAAATCAAGAAGTAAATAATAAATATAATTTGTTGACCGTTGTTCTCCCAATAAGTGATACTATGTGCATGGGAGGGGGAAAACCGATGCAGTGAAGAAGACAAACTGGAGCAAGAACCCATGCAGAAAAGCTTGCTGGTACAGAGAGCAAACACACAAGCAGTTAGGCAGTCTATAGGCTATGGGCCACCCGCTGGACACCTTCGAATCTAATCGAGCCCTCTGAGAGAGCTGTCACCCTGAGTGATCCCCCTAGAGGAAGAAAAGAGGTATGGGAACAGAACATGGTGCTTGGTTACCATGTGACATTGGGTCTTGGCCCCTTCATCCTTTACCCCCAAAGTCTTGAAAATTCCTCTAAGCAACCTCTCCCATTGAAGAAGAAGAAGAAGAAGAAGAAGAGTTGGTTCTTATATTTCAGCAGCTTTTACCTTTACAGCTTCTCCCATCTTCCAGCAGGATGTAACCTTTCGGACAGGAGCACTGGTAACTCCCCTCGGTGTTTTTGCAGATAAAATTGCAAGGCTTTGGAGATTGGTTGCATTCATTCAGATCTAAACATAAAAGAAAGCCAACATTTCTCCCTCTATTTAATCAAAATAATTGGGGGGGGGAGAGAAATCACAAAATTAAGTTTGCTGAAAGGAGAAATTGAATTAAAATTGCTCCTACGCTGGGTCATCATTTACCATGATGACTAAACAGAACCTCCATATTCAGAGACAGTTTACCTCTGGCAGAAGCAACGCTTCTTCTCTGTTCCCTACTTTCCAGGGACATGATATTGGATTTGACAGTCCAGTGGTCTGATCGTATTCCAAATTTTTAAAATGGATTGTAGTAGAGGATATAGACTCTTGCAGAGATGCTTACACTGAAAATCTGACAGGGCAAACTGGAGAAGAACCTCTGAATAAAGATAGAAATAATTTATAAGGGAGCAATCCAAAGCAGGTCTGCTCAGAAGTACATTCCTGGCTTACTCCTCAGGAAAGTACTTCTAAGATTATTGACATAATAAGTGAAATAGACGGTTGGACAGCAAACTACATTTGATTTATCTGCACTCCCATTGGGTTGCTAGGAAACGGGTGAGTCCTAAATAGACTTCCTAATAGGGGCCATCAATTTCTTTGTGATCTTAGCTATGAAAAATGGAAAGTCCACTTTGCATTTTTGATATTAATGGAAAGAAGAGGGAAAAAAATCTCTACCCATGCAAAATGTGCCAGTGATATCTGTAGTGTAGCCCTCTTTGCAATTGCAGCGGTACGATCCTCTCTCATTGATGCATTCTCCATTCCGGCAAACGTCGTGAATGACCTTGCACTCATCAATATCTGCAACAGCAAAAAACAGAATGATGGAAAAGGCATGGGGGGAGGGGGGAGAACTGCCTGCCTGAGTTCGGCAATACTGTCTCGGGAGAGACATGGAAGGCTTATAAAATAAAATAAAATAAAATAAAATAAAATAAAATAAAATAAAAATATAAAAATATAAAAATATAAAAATATAAAAATATAAAAATATAAAAATATAAAAATATAAAAATATAAAAATATAAAAATATAAAAATATAAAAATATAAAAATATAAAAATATAAAAATATAAAAATAAAAATAAAAATAAAAAAAGATGACCATGTCTTATGCCATTTTACAGTGAAAGAAAACAAGAGACCTGAAAGTGAAATAAAACTGAGGAGGAGGAGATTTGGTATGTTAAAACTCTGCAAGCTACGGCCTTCTTTCCACTTGGCTTGCATCCCAAGCAATGCACTGAACCGCAACTATTAAATTTCTTCTCCCAGCTAGACTTGGGGATGCACAATGTGCTTTAGGACCACTGCTCTGACCTCTTGCTCATTTCTTTGCCTCCTGCCGCTGCCGAATCCAAACAGGCGAGAGGAGAGGAAAAGAAGTGTGGCATATTGAAAACAAACAAAAAAACCCAAAGCAAAACAGGAGGATGGGTGAAGGGAGACTCCTGCATCAACACTGGGGCAGATTTCAGAGGGCAAAGGGCTTAGATTGCCTAGCATGGTTGTGTATTGTCACAGACATTCCATGGAAGATTAGCCAACTTTGACATCATGGTCCATGGGAAAACATTCCCAAGGGACAATGCAGAAAGAATGAATGATTTCATAAGGACTCTGGGTGGAAATGAAGCGCAACAATTTTTAAAAACCAAGCCCGACGATATACCTGCTCCACTCGTTGTGAATCCACGGCCAAGAGGACAAAGCTTCTTAAAAGCGACGGTGCCCATGAAGGGGCAGAGCTCACAGTTGGGTCCCCATCCTCGCCCGCCGTCGCAGCAGCACTCCGATTTGGTCACGGGGTTGTTGTTGCTGGATCCGATCTGACACATGTTCTGTAAGACTTCGGTGAAGCAGTAGCCCTCTCGGTTGTCTGCAAAGCAAAAGGAAGTCACTCGCGGTACGTCCAGCCGGGTTCTGGGAAAGCGCAGGTGGGTGGGTGTGAAATGGGGGCTTTGTATCAAGAGTATAAAAGAAGGAAGAGCATACTTAGCCGCATTTAGAGATTGCTAGCAGGAAGAAGTTAAGCCCGGCAGCAGTGAGAAAGAGAGCGGGATGTCTGGGGGGAAACAAAGAAAAGACACTGAGAGAAGAAAAGCCCTGTTAGGACTTGAACACTTGGACTCTGCCATCAAATCCCAAGAAAGGGAGAAATTAACAACCAAAGAATTGTTAGATAAGAGCAGAGCAATACAGTGGTAGTCGGCGCAGAAACCAAAGCAGATTAATGGCTAGGCCTGATAAATCCATTCCCTCCCATTAACCCATCTGCTTATCAATCCTGGGTAAGAGACAATTTTTTGCTGAATGTGCATAAGGACTTCAAAGCCTGGTGTTTGCTATGACCATCAATTGGTGGACACCTAGCTAAGCTTTTTACAGTAATTGACGGATCAGGCAGACTCCCAAAAGGGTGGAAGGTAGCAGTGGAGGTTCCAATCTACTAAAAAGGAGACAGGAACAACCCTCAGAACTGCCGGGCTATAGGTTTATTCAGCACTGTAAGCAAACTATATGCAAGGCATTCAAATTGGAAATCCCAAGACCGGCTAGAAGAAGAAAACATGCTTATTGAGGAACAAGGGAGGTTTTAGAGAAGGAAGGTCAACGCTGGGCCATTGTATGTTAGTTGATCACCAAATATTCATCAAAAACAGCAACCTCCCGCTATATTTCCTTCATTGATTTTAAATCTGCATTTGATTCTATCTCCAGAAATGTGTTATGGGCCAAATTATAAAGGACATCCATTGACAGACATCTACTCTTTTAAATTAAAACTTTACACAAAAATACAGCCATTAGAGTCAAATGTATTCCCCAAGGCCATTTAACAAATATAACTAACTCTGGAACGGGAGTCAAACAGGATGTATCTTAGCCCCTCTCCTTTTCAATTTCTTTATATATGATATCGGCCACATTCTGAAAAACCCAACTTCCATCCACCAAAAAATTGGGGAAAGGTACATCTCACTGCTACTATATGGGCCAGTCTAAATTTCTGAGGTCAATTTTGGCAGTACCAAACAACATTTCAAATGCAGCAGTTAGGATCAAGATGGGAATGGTCAGTGTTCAGTCCAAGCTTTGGATAGCTACCTTTATGTTCTGGTTAAAATTGCTTTTCCGACAGCAGGGTCTTGCAAGTTTAATTGTGACAGACTCTTCTGTTGGACCTTGGCAAATTGCACTCCCTAAAAATCTGTGCTACTCTGGTCTCTTGTTTCTAAAGATTCTGACCATGGGTTACGACAAGGCTACAGATCTTGTTAAGACAAGGGTGATAGAAGCAGAGAGGCAACAAGACCTCAACAGCATCCAGGATCCTCATTTTAGGAAAGTTCTTTAAATCAGGAACACCTTGATGCAATACCTAATCAAAGCTGTAAACCCCGAGCACAGGAGATCCTCCGCCCTCCTTCGTTACAATGCCCTACCCTTTGCATACTTGATTGGGAAATTTGATGGATTCTCAGTCAAGGGACGGCTCTGCATTTGCAATGAAGGTCAAGGAGCTGTGTGCCTGCGTGTGTGCGCTGAGTTACGCACTGATGCCTGTGTCTCCCCTCCCTCCCCGTGGCTCGGTGCTGGCTGCGTTGGCCTGGAACGGCCAATATGGACGCCACCAAGCACAACCCTAGTTGGTGCTTTCTGCTTTGTGAATCCTGAAGAGGTCACCTGCGAGAGACCAAGAGTACTGCAGCAGACCCCCCTCCGCTTTGCCTGCAGCTCACCCCAGTGCTTACCTATGCATTCGTTCTTAGCTTCGTTTGCGGTGAAACCATCATGACATTCACACTGGAAGCTTCCCACTGTATTGACGCAGCGTCCGTTTTCACAGCTCCCGGGCCTGGTATTACATTCATTCTCGTCTGTTTGTTTGTTTTTTTTAAATGTCAAAAGATAATATAATTATGTCATGTCATTCAACATTTATTACTTATTCATTTAATTTATACAACACACAACCAGCATTGGAAAACTAAGCAAAATCAATTATTTTATATTACTGTAATTTCATGCAACAGCAACTGCGGTGATGTTCATCGAGCATCTTAAGAAGCCTGAAGATCTGATTGCTTAGGGGTAGTCAAACTGCGGCCCTCCAGATGTCCATGGACTACAATTCCCATGAGCCCCTGCCAGCGTTTGCTGGCAGGGGCTCATGGGAATTGTAGTCCATGGACATCTGGAGGGCCGCAGTTTGACTACCTCTGGCTTAGAGCCAGTTTTCTCAAACAGGGTTTTTGTGAAACCCTGGGGGTTCTTGACAGCCCTGGAAGGGTTGTCTGAATGGGAGGGAGTTAATTAATATTGACATATTTAAAAAATTTGTTAAACATTTATCAGGTGACATTGGGTGACTATATATAGTCGTGCCAGTAACTCCTCCCTGGAGGGGGTGGGGAGGGGAGGGGCCCCAGGTGGGCGTGTCCACAGCTCTGCTTCCCAACCCTATTCTGCACGATGGTGCCACTTCTGGGGTTTCTCGAAGCCTGAAGGATGTTTCAGGGGTTTCCCAACAGTAAAAAAGTTGAGAAGGGCTGGCTTAGAGCCAGCGTGGTTAAGTGGTTAAGAGTGGAAGACTCTAATCTGGATAGCTGGGTTTGGTTCCTCACTCCTCCACATGAATCTAGCTGGGTGACTTTGGGTCAATCACAATTCTCTCAGGGCTCTCTCAGCCTCACCCACCGCACAGGGTGTTTGTTGAGGAGAGAGGAAGGGAAGGCAATTGTAAGCCATTCTGAGTCTCCTTCAGGTAGTAAAAGGTAAAGGTAAAGGTATCCCCTGTGCAAGCACTGGGTCATGTCTGACCCTTGGGGCGACGCCCTCTAGTGTTTTCATGGCACACTCAATACGGGGTGGTTTCCCAGTGCCTTCCCCAGCAAGCTGGGTACTCATTTTACCGACCTCGGAAGGATGGAAGGCTGAGTCGACCCTGAGCCGGCTGCTGGGATCGAACTCCCAGCCTCATGGGCAGACAGATTCAGACAGCATTTCTGCTGCCTTACCTCCCTGCGCCACAAGAGGCTCTGAAATAAAGACTCTGATTAGCCAGTTAAAACAAGGCAAAGCTTCCGGCCCAGATCTAATTCCACCTGAATTACTTAAATTTAACCCTGAGTGGTCGGCCAAGCCTTTGGCCACCCTCTTTACTTGGGTGGATTCTACAGGCCAAAGGCCACCCTCCTGGCTAAATGCAACTATTGTCCCAATCTACACTTGGAATTTCAAATCAGCAGTGAGAAGCCCCACTCACCTATGCAAGCGTTGCCATCCGGTGTGCGTTGGTACCCAGGTCCACAGATGCACATATAGGTGCCAATCAGATTTTTACACTCCATGCTCTTTTCAGCACAGTCATGAAGTCCATCTTCACATTCGTTCTGATCTGAAAGGGTTTAATGTATATATCAACCATTTTTTTCACTAAATTGCTGCCATTTATATGCATTAATTGCAGCTCTGCAGTCCTCTGGGAGGATGAATACAGCACAAATGTTTATGCAGAATGAACAATCCGGCTCCAAGCCATTTAAACCGAACAGCTAAGTGATGGAGAGCTCAACGCCACACAGCTGTTCGGTTTAAATGGCCCTGAGCTATTTAAACCCCTGCTTTCTGTTCCCTGCTGCTTTTCCCGGGGAGCAGAAAGCAAGAGTTTTAATCTTTAAATGGCACACTAACCAATGCAAACTAGTTTGGTTCATGAACCAATCTCCTGGTTTGTATTGGCTCCTGGTTTGGTTTGTGGTTCAGCCACAAACAGAACTGCAACCATGTGGTTTGTGCCCATCCCTAGTTATATGTTACATCAGATAATCGGACTGTGACAAAGACTGTATTCAGATGTCACATGCAACACAATGGGAAAATGTTCATGAACCTGACTTTGCTGTATTCACACACGTACCTTAATTCTCCCACCCTTCCTTCTCTTACCACAAATCACATGTAGATGCTAGCTCCAATCAGCTGAGACATAACAAGACGTTTTCCACAACAAAAAGCTGGGTTTGTGCATGTTTTTCCTTAGTTATGGTTATGATATCTGAATACAATCTTTAAAAAAAAACCTGTCTACCTTTGTACATTTCAAATAGCCTTGACTGTTGTTGTTTTTTAAGAGAACTGGGAATCATTTTGTAAATTTCTATTCAATGGCACTGAATTCTCTGCGAGGCAATTATGTTGTGAAAATCTTCAGAGATACAATTCTTTCTTTTATTTTTTGAAAAAATATTAATTCCCAAATTTTGGAAAAAATTCTGCTTGACTTAGTACTTTAGCCTCTGGCAGCTGAGGGAATCAGAGTTCTTATGTGTGGATTTTAGCCAATATTTCAATATTATCATGTAGGTATGTATTTGATAATGTTTACACCTCTTTCCTCCTTATGATTCCATGTGTTTTGTCATCAAATTTTGATTGTGTGCATTTTACATTTGATTGCAATGGCCTATGGCCGATCAACAAACTGAATACTGACTTGGTACTTACGGAAAATGTAACATAAAAACACTAATAGAATCCTAGAATCATATAGTTGGAAGGGACCTCATGGGTCATCTAGTCCAACCCCCTGCACTATGCAGGACACTCACAACTCTATTGCTCATCCACTATAACCTGCCTCCCCTTTGAGCCTCCACAGAATCAGCCTCTCCATCATAATAGAGTTTTATGAAAATCCAGAGAATACAATAAAGAATGCGGGGAGAGCAGAGGGGTGTTGGCAGATTACAAGTTATACACCACTGCTAATGAGCAAGGTTTTGCCTGTGCTTGTTTTTTCCTCTGCTAACGAAACATTTTATGATTGTGCCCAATGTGCTGAAACATAAACGTTATTTCATCCTCCCATCACCCCCTCTCCAAACCCCAACCTTTTTCAACCTGATTCGATGTTATTGTATAACCAACGGGAGCTCTGGTGAAATTCTACCTTTGCACATTCTCTTGTCCTCTCTGAGGACATAGCCGGCGGGACACCTGCATTCGTATGACCCATACGTGTTCACGCATCGGAAGGCGCAAAGGAGGGGATTCTGAGCGCACTCGTTGACGTCTATATTGTGAGAACAATAAAGAAGATGGAAGAGTAAAAAGGTAAAAATCATTAAAATGCCAAAGTATTAAGCTAGTAAAACCAATACAAACCTAGAACTATAAAAAAGTATATGGCTACTAATGATGATTAAGAAGCTCACTTCCCCAGATTTATTTATTTATTGAATTTGTATACCGCTGTTCCCAAAAGGGCTCATGGCGGTTGACATAGTAAAAAGATAAAACATAGTAAAACCCCATCATTAACCCCGGTTACAGTATTAAGCAAGAGGCGAAAACAACCACTGACATCTACCCCCTCAGCCAGCCAAAATCCTTGCGATCTCACTGATGAGAGTGGGAAACAGACCAATAGAAGAACACGATGGGCATGGAGGATCCCAGATTGAATACGGGACCGTGCCCTGGCCTCAACCATATGCCTGGCGGAAGAGCTCCGTCTTACAGGCCCTGCGGAAAGTTGACAACTTCGGCAGATGTCTACACTCTAGGAAAAATCCTGGAAAAATCCACCGAAACATCCCTTGGGATAATGGTAGCACCTACCTTCACAGGTCATCATGGGTCCTGGCTCAAACCCGTCCACGCAGGTACATTCAAAGCCTCCGATTATATTCTTACAAGTTCCGTTTCCGCACGGGTTTCCTACAGAGCATTCATCGGTGTCTAGGGCCAGTAAAAACAAAAGCACAGCATTTATTACAATGGCCTGAAGCTTATCTCAGCAGCAGCTGTAGGAAGCTCAGAACCGTAGATATCGGTTTCAAAACACAGAAAACGGACGTGCTTGGTGGATGCAACACAGCTGAAGAGGAATGGCAGTTTCAGAATTACAAGTGGTGCTGTTGCTTACCTATGCACTCCTGTCCCTGAAGGATGTATCCAAATGGGCACTCACAGCGGTAGGAGCCATCAGTGTTGATACACTGCCCGTTTTTACAGTTCTCTGGATCTTGACACTCATCCGCATCTTGACCCAGGAAGGGAGGGAGGGAGGTAGAGAGAGAGAGAGAGAGAGAGAAAGAAAGAGAGAGAGAGAGAGAGAGAGAGAGAGAGAGAGAGAGAGAGAGAGAGAGAAGAAAGAAAGAAAGAAAGAAAGAAAGAAAGAAAGAAAGAAAGAAAGAAAGAAAGAAAGAAAGAAAGAAAGAAAGAAAGAAAGAAAGAAAGAAAGAAAGAAAGAAAGAAAGAAAGAAAGAAAGAAAGAAAGAAAGAAAGAAAGAAAGAAAGAAAATTGTTTATGGATGGATCGTACATTGATTTTTTCTTAAAATCACATTATGTAAGAAATAAAAAACAAAGGAGAAGCAATAGTTTAAATGGCTGATTTTTTGAGCAGTCATTTGTGTAATTGTATAGGTGGGTTCTTCTGCTTCTCCTATATCAAAAAGTAATTTTCCTTGACACATTCTGGAGGCACATAGTATATAATCACTAAACCCTTAAGGAAAAGCACCTTTCGGTACAGTGGAAAGTTCCATTGTTGCTCTGATGATGATGTTCATCAAAAAGTTCTATGAATAATTTTTGGGGGGAAGTACCAGGTTGAAATAACCATCACACTCTGTTTTCTTTGTGAACAGAAGGGAATCTGTCAAAGAACATTTTCAGAGCTGCTGCTGCTTGCCACAACAAAGTAAAGTGGAAGGTCCCCTCTCAGGACACGATGGAGAAAAGTTAAGTCTGTCATCCCAAGGGGAGCACCAGTTCTTCAACTAGAGTTCTAGAAGGCTTAGTGAAATTGCTCTGCCCAGCTACAGAATCCATCAGTGGGTCTTTACAGAGCTCACAAAGAGTGGAGCTAAAGAGTGGAGTGGAGCAAGAAAGTGCACCAAAAGAGTAAAGAAAAAACTCTAAGATAAATATCGCAAACGCCAATGACTTACCAATTGGTTCCCCAAGAGGGCCGACCAGAATGCCAGATCCAAATGGGCAGATTTGCTGATAAGCTTCTGTAAGTGAAATATAGATTATTAAGCTACAGGAAACTAAAATATTTTTACACAAGAGATCTTTATCAGTACAGACAAGCACTCAGTTATGCATCTCTGCGGTCTGACGTGGTGTGGCCCAGCAGCTGGCCTACCAGCTCATTGGCTGCTTGACGAAATTTGTGATTCCTTCCTTGAACACAAGCAGCCACATCCTTAAAGCGAGTTTCAAACATTACAGAAAAACAATTCCTAGCTTGCAAGCAGTGTATAAACTGAATCCACCCTGGTTCTCAGTTGGGTGCACTTGGATGACACATTTGCACACATTACTTGATCATGTTCCTACTTCACCCCTCTCCTCCTTTTAACTGTATGATACGTACCTTAAACGTTTAAAGGTTGGGTTTCCAAAGAAATATGAGTGAAAAGAAAAACAGCTGTAAAGGCTGCTCTGCAAACATCTTTTCAGAGATGTCAGGTGGGTTTACCAACCTCAAGGTGGGGCGTGGAGATCTCCCAGCAACACAACTGATTTCTAGACTACAGAGCTACTTCCTTGAATGGCTGCTTTGAAGAAGAAGAAGAGTTGGTTCTTATATGCCGCTTTTCCCTACCCGAAGGAGGCTCAAAGCGGCTTACAGTCGCCTTCCCATTCCTCTTTGAAGGATGGACTGTCTGCCGTTAAACTCTGCTGAGGCTTCTCCCCTCCCCAAAATACACTTTCCCCCAACTTCACCCCCAAATCTCCAGGAACTTCTCAATCCAGATTTGGCAGCCATTTTGCATAACCCAACACGATGATATTCTTCAACCGAATATGTGCAGAAGCCGTAACTGGTGACCCATGATTGGAAACAAAAAGCGAAAAACAGAGAGAAAAAAAAACAACAACGAAAAAGTACACGTTGCCGAAGCCTTCTCTGTTTTCATCCCCCGCCTTTTGCGACTCTCTTCAGCTTATTTGTTTCTTAACAGGAGCGGAACGGGGAATGCAAGAGGGACTCCCTACAAACCTTGTCCTTCTTGTGGGCACAGTTCACACGGATCGCCCCATCCTTCTCCACGCATATTACAGCAGCACTCTTGCTTGGAATGGTTCCTGGATTTGGGAACCGAACATTTCCCGTCTTCAAATTTGGTAAAGCAGTAGCTCACTCTCAGATCTAAAGAAACAAGAGAACGATGAATGTCATTTTAGATATAAAGAGAGAAGCAGGGGAACCATGAAGGGGACAGTTTCCCATCTTCTCCCTCCAGTTTCCCATCTTCCACGGCAGGCCTCTAATTCCACTCCCCACGTTATTCCCCATACCCTGGAAGCAGCCTGGGGGGACATTTGGGGCTTTTTGCAGGAGGGACGTGGAGAAGTTATGCTTCCGCCGATCAAAATCCAGTGGAAACGGTAGGCTGGACCCAAGCTGCTATGTTTTTATTTCTGCTTAAGAAACTAAAGCTTTATCATTTCGAAATTCCCTTCCCCAGCAACCACTGCAGCCTAAAACAATTAGGACAACGATCCTTGGTGGGAGATAAAAAGCATGCTAATGTCGTCTGGTCAATGTCGAAAAGTATAAGGGGGATTCTTCCACTACGCAACTTTGTGTGATAATTAGCTGAAGAATCGTAGGATCATAGAGTTAGAAGGGACCTTCCTCTAGTCCAGAATGCAGGGAATTCACAACTACTTGCTCCCACAATGACCCCAAATTCCATGGCCAGATAATTCCCCCCCCCCCAACTGGAATCACTGGCTAATCTGGCCTGGAAGAAATTTGCCTTTGGATCTCAAAGTGGCGAATGCAAGAAAGCCCCCCACTCAAAAGGTATGTTTTAAAGATCGCAGACAGTTATGCACCTTGGCCTAGACTACACCTGTAGGGCAAGGAAAAGTATTGGTCGGTGGGTTTTGTTTATCGTGGGCTTTTACAGTACCCTCTAGTTTTACAACTGGATTATTATGAGTCTTTCGACTGATGTTCCATTCTTTACCACAGTTGTAACTGGACTAAATGGAGTCTCTAGGCTACATTTCCCAATAGTGCTTGCCCTCTTGAACAACAGAAGTTACCTTTTCCTTCCCCGGGAGAGAGAGAAGGCTTGGAAAAATGAGGGAAAATCACAGAGGGAAGCACAGGCTACAGAGTAGGTCCGAGAAATCTAGAGAAGCACTGCCAAGGAACGAAAAAGCATTCCTCGTGAACCGGAAGCAAGTATGACCAAAATGGGCTGAGCTAAGAAAGGAGAAAGGGAAAGGAGCCCCTGATACCCTGGGAACCCTGTGTAGATCTGAAGCTGAACTGACAGCCACAGAGAAGCCTAGTTAAAGATTTAGTTCATTCCACTTTGAATCTTGCTTTTGTTTAACCACCCGCTTGACGGCTGCCAAGTTCCCTAGTTTTTCTACCCCAGATCTTTGTCGGCTATCTGTCAGGATTCATGCGAAGGCTGCTAAAACTGGAGTGCCTCCAATCCTGGATACACAGGCCCAGTACTGATTTATACTCTCCTTGTGCTATTAATGAAGTAGCGGCTGCTAACCAGCCATCACACCAAAGATAAGAAGCGGAGGTAGGTTCCCAGTGGTTACACAATGTAATGTGGAAAGGGGATATCGGAGTGGCAATGACTGGTTGTATCCTTTCTGCCTCTTTCGTGATTTTGGCAAAACGTTCAGTGGGTGAAGAGAGAGCATTACTTGCTTTGTGTCACCACACTGTGCTCTCCCATGGCCAAGTAATCTAAGCACCGGAGCAGAACGGAAACCACAAGCATCTCACAGACAGACAGAGCTGGCAGTCTCCCTTGCTGGCAAAGCAGCAGTCTGAGTGTCAGCTGCAAAACCAGCCGCTGGTCCAGTTTTGCTGGATGGACGTTTCCCACTTAGCAACATCCCAAGAGTTACAAAACCTTTCGATGAAGAAAGAAAGAAATCTCCAAGAGGATAAACCGTTGCATGCAGTGAATGCTGTTGCATTCACTGATCATCGAAACGGAGGAACTAAGATATTCACATTCACAAAACTGAAATGCAGCTGCCTTTTTGAGATATCGGAGGAAGAACCTGACAAAAGTGAATGCTCAGTGTTAATAGGAAAGCTCAGCTTTCCCTTTCTTTATCCTCGTTTAAGGAGCTTATCAGAATCAAAAGACGACAACAAATGTTTTTGATGTGGAACACATCTACTGGTGCACTCCCTAAAACGGAAATGATAATGGACACGACGTTCGTTGTCCCGCTTTAGGGAGCACACCAGGAGATGGCGGCTGCAGCAGCAAAGCTGGAAGGCTCAGAGCTGGGCTTTGGAGCTCTGCTGAGGCAGCGTCCATCTTTCCAGGCCAGTCCCACCCTCTGGAGAGTGGGGCTAGCCTGGGAAGAGGGGAGACCCAATAATATCCCCTGGAGGTACAGCAGTTGGGGAAGTAGGGGTGGGATGACTGGTGTGGGGATGCAAGTGGGGTTTTTTATGTACTTTTGTTATTGTATTGTACTTTTGTGTTGTAAGCTGTCGCAAATTGGCAGACCGGGAGCGGCGGCCTAGAAAACGAATTAATAAATCATAAATGGAGAATAAGGAGATACTAACATTGTTATAGGCTACATCAGAGTCCCCCAATATTAGAGTACTGGTATTTATTTCTTTGTTTCTTTGTTTGCTCTTTGATTTATACCCTGCCCCTGGGCAGCTTCCAACCTCGTTACATAAAACAATAAAATTATATGCGATTTTAACTTTAAAACCATCATCTTAAAACAATCATGTATAGACAATTGTATAGACAATTGTTCCATTCAGAGCATCTTATTGTTGTTGGGGGTTTTTTTTTGGGGGGGGGGTATCCATATAGAAGAGCATCTTGTGGCGCAGAGTGGTAAGGCAGCCGTCTGAAAGCTTTGCCCATGAGGCTGGGAGTTCGATCCCAGCAGCCGGCTCGAGGTTGACTCAGCCTTCCATCCTTCCGAGGTCGGTAAAATGAGTACCCAGCTTGCTGGGGGGTAAACGGTGATGACTGGGAAGGCACTGGCAAACCACCCCGTATTGAGTCTGCCATGAAAACGCTGGAGGGCGTCACCCCAAGGGTCAGACATGACTCGGTGCTTGCACAGGGGATACCTTTACCTTTATCCATATAGAGGGAGCCCAGACAATATTTAATCACGCCAATACCTTTCCTGGTGCCTCCCAAATGTTTTTAGAAAATGGGCAGGGCCAAGTGGGCCTTTTGCCCAGCAGAGCTTCTGAATGGAACCTGCAAATCAATATGTCTATGTTTTCCAATCTGAAAGTGTTCACACTAGTCAGTGAAACTGCAAGTCATGGCGAGGGCCAGGAATAAAACAGGAAACTGAGCAAAACTCGCACAATGATGCTCTCGGGGATTTGTTCTTAAAGAGGAGGAGTGATTTCCGTAAGGAAACGCTAAAACCACATGTGTACGATTCGTCTAATCTATTCAGCTACAAAACTGTGCCACAAACACCCCTCCCTTTCTTTTTTTTCTTTTTTCCCAAACCCAACCAAACCCAAGCAAAAGCTGCCAGGCCACAAAGTGGTTCTGGGATTCTGATAAATGCATGTTCCAGGCAGAATTAAGCATACTCACTGTGGGAAGGTCATCCCAGGAAGTTAACCCCAATCATGCCTCATCTACTACTAGAAATGGAGACATAACAAGTCCTAGATCCTAAGAAAAGATGTGGCTTCACTGTTACAATGGCAAGTGAAGGAAATGAAATACTCCCTCCAGGAGGGAGGGACAAAGAAGAGAACTCGAAACAAAGGGATTCCCCACTTGGACCACGGATATCCAGAGAGTGCAAACTGTATTTTGGAATTATGACTCTCAGAACCAAGCAAAATAACTTCACAGGCCAGATCATGCCCACAAGCCTCAAAGCTGGCATTTAGGATCCTCTTAGAAACATGCAGTGATCAAATTCTAGATTTGTTTTTTTATAGGCCGCACTGGAAATTTAGCATTTGAAGATCGCCATGGATGATATGACAACTTACCCTGACATCTTCTCCCGGTAGAGGACACAACGAAGCCCTCAGGACACAGGCAAGCGAAACTGCCCGGGGTGTTGCTGCAGGTGCCCAGTGCACATATTTCTGGCTCTTCCACACACTCATCAATATCTGCAAAGGATTTTATATGTGTTACTATTGCAACATAGCCCAAGGAAGAACTGGCACAGAGATGCCAACCTTCAGGTGCTATCTGGAGATCTCTTGGGATCTCCAGGCCAACAGTGATAAATTCACCTGGAGAAGATGGACGCTTTGAAAGTTAGACTCAATGGCATTATACCCTTACTCTTAAACCCTGACCTCAGGCTTCATCCCCCAAATTTTGGGGAATTTCCCAAATCAGAGTTAGCAGCCCTAAACTGGCACCTGTCAGTGATGCTATTCTAATGTTGAATTATGTTGATGTACAGACTGCGGCAGGGAGGGCTTCTATGCCCACCCCAACTTGTTTGAAAGCATCCAGAGTCTCACTGAAGCTATCAGCAGGTCTCACATGACTGTTCCCAAACCAACTGGACTTCCCAAATTGGCTGTGATGTACATCATGGAGGGCAGTAGGGTTGGGTTGATATGACTTTGATCCCCACCTGCACAGGAAGTATCTGAATAAGCTCACTTTTTTGCTGGTTATGCGTGCCTTTGAGATAATTTGCCAACTGGAGAACTGCAGATGCATTCTGTATTGATACAATCCTCTGCAGAGGAAAGCTCAAAAGGTGCTTTCCGTAACTGATTGGAACAAAATACGCCAGTTGGTATGTGGGTAGTAAAAGAAGTCACTTGCTACCAGTTTAAAAGGGAGCATTATTATGACTTACTGTCCTGCAAGGGATTTTAAGTAGACTTCCACTATAAGGCTGAAAGATATTTGCGTACCTTCACATTTGTCGTTCTGTAGGACGTATCCTGGGGGACAGATGCATCTATAGGACCCATCCAGATTTTGACATGTACCAGGTGCACATTTGCCGGGATCCAACGCACACTCATTGATATCTGTGGGAAGATACGAGCAAAGGAATAATCAGCCTCATTAACTGCATTTGCCCTCTTATTTATTTAGATATTTATACCCCACTTTTCTTACTTATTTATACCCCACTTTGCTCACACCACCCTGTTAGCTAGGTTAGACTGAGGCTGAACAACTGTCCCAAAATGTTCAATAAAGGGCTTGGAGGGGGTGGGAACGGGAGGGGCTACGGGTGGGCGTGTCCACAGCTCTGCTTCCCCAACGCTATTCTGAACAATCGCGCCACTTCTGAGGTTTCTCGAAGCCTGAAAAATGATTCAGGGGGTTCTCAATGGTAAAAAAGTTGAGGAAGGCTGATATAACCAATTGATATATCCCAAGGTTTCGTCTACTAACAGCAGAATAGCAAAATCCTGCCCTTAAGTTCGAGACATACCCATGCAGATCCTTCCACCTGGAGGCATCTCATAACCCTCATTGCAGAGACACTGGAAAGACCCAACCGTGTTGATGCATTGTCCATTTCTGCACAGCATGCCGTTTCCACTGGCGCACTCATCAACATCTAGATGCAGAAAATGAAGCAGGAAGGGGGGGAAAGGAATGAAAGAGAAGCAAAGAACTTCTGGTTAAATCATCCAAAAGCTTTTTTTTTTTTTTAAGCTGTCTTTATGAAGAGGAATCCACTCACAAAGCAGTAACATTTTACTGTATTTCCAGATCCTGTACCAGATCCTCCAAACACTATCTTACAAAATGGGATTTTTGCTTCTGTGTTTCTTGCTTCTGTCTGCTTCCATGCCGTTCTACAAGTAATTCTTTCCTACATAAGAATTCCTGGCAGGAAATCCAGGGATTTTGTTCTGTGGGCTACTTACTGCCTTTGAAAATGGTCTCGTATCTTCAGTGGGATCAAAGTGTGGCAGCCATGGTATTGGCAGAGATTGGTTACAAGGATGTAGGATCCCTGTGCTGATAGATCTGCACTGATCCGGAATTCGACTGGAAGCCAGTGCAGTTGTTGAAGGAAGGGCTGAATGTGGGACCTCCATAGGATCTTTGAGGATCTTGGCCACAGCATTCTGGACCAGTTGGTATTACTAGCATCCCCATATTAACATTCACATTCAAAAGACAACCATTGAGGAAGATTATTGTTATATCTAGGTACCGTTCTGGTTGGATCCTATACAACAGGGGTAGTCAACCTGTGGTCCTCCAGATGTTCATGGACTACATTTGCTGGCATGGGCTCATGGGAATTGTAGTCCGTGAACATCTGGAGGACCACAGGTTGACTACCCCTGCTATACAAGAATAAACAAGAACAAAGAACCATTTATTTCATGTATTCTGTATAATTTTACTACATCTATAGTAGCCTTGGGATAGGTTTTTTCTCTTGTATAGGATCTTGGCCGCAGCATTCTGGACCAGTTGTAGTTTCCGGATCAAGGTTAAAGTTCATAATATTATGCTGTCATTTTAACCCTCTGTGACCCTTGCACTCTCACCCTCGTTCAGCAATCCACTGGCTAATTATGGCTGAGAAGCATGGACATGAGAAACGTTTCAACTGGATCAACAGGGAACTTCCTTACCTATGCAGTCATTGTTGTGCGAAAGGATGAACCCTGGATTGCAGCGGCAGTTGAATGAGCCGACCGTGTTCCTGCAAGTGCCGTTTCCGCACGGATCTCGTTCACATTCGTTAATATCTGTCAGTAGGATAAGAAAAGTCTCCTGATACAGCTTTCCTCACTCTAAGATCTATAAGTTTATATGTATCCGATAGAAAAGACAAAGCAAAGGGCTGTTACGCCAATAAAGGCTTTGTTGTTGTTGTTGACAAAGCAAAGGGTTGGATGCAGATCACTTTTTCACTCGGCCTCATCTACACTATAGCTCCTGTCCCAGGTGGCTTTTGAGCATGCAGGTCTCATGAATCACCAGTATAGCCTTTTTTGGTGGTCAAACAGGAAACACCCTCTTTTCATTTCTACCAGCAGAAAGTTTATTAAATGCAACACAAAGTTTGGTGGCTTAGTCAGATGGCTCCCATATTCTGGAGAGAGACAGAGCAAAGAAATAAGGGACATTCAGGATCATATGGTTTCAACAACATGAGAGTGATCTGTTGACTTCCTTCCCTATCAATCATATTGCATGGAAGGCCACAACACCCCATGATGAACTGAAGGGGCTGTTTGTTGCCCTAACAAGAGCCCAGAGTGACTGGGCTGAGAAGACCAGGGCCTATTCTGCATGCAACAGATAATGCACTTTCAATGCACTTTAGAAGTAGATTTTCCTGTTCCGCACAGGACAATCCAGCTGCCAAAGCACACTGAAAGTGCATTATCCTATGTGTGCAGAATGGGCCCTAGATTGCTACTTCATGCCTTCTTTAGGGGGCCTCTCGTGCAATGAGAATTGCAGACCACAATCATTGGTGAAGCTGAAGCCAGGCAGATATAGCAAGTACAAAACAATAAAAGACACAAGTATTAGTGATTCTACACTAGCAGTGAACAAAAAACTACAAAGCATTTCTCACCAGTAGGTGATGGATCACTCTGGTCATCCAACAGTTCTGTGGTGGCCATTGTGGTGGTCAAATGCCAACAAGTTATTTTTAAGGAATGTCACTTGCTAATACATGGTTCTTAAGGATGAATATTGACCTTTTTGTCTTTCCAGATGGCTGAGAATGGAGTTCCAAACATACCCAAACACATTGTTTTGTCCTCGTTTGTCGTGAATCCAGTGTCGCAACGGCAGTAATAACCTCCGTCTAAGTCAAAGCATTCGCCATGACTACAAATGTTTGGTACTTCTTGACACTCATTGCGATCTGAAGAATGAGAGTTTTGAAAAGTACTGCTTTAGAAAAATGAGCATTGGAATTGCCTCATACTGAATCAATTCCTTGGTCAATTATCTGTGGCTTGTCTATCCCCCTCCTGATTCCAAGAGAGATCTTCTACATTTTCTTTACCTAACAAATGGTTTGGATTGGACAATCTCCCACATCCTATTTCATTAAGTCATCCAATGTTCATGCCTTCAGTAGTTTCTCCAGATCTTATTGTCCTTCAACTCAGTGTCTAACAATCGATTCACCAGGGGTAGTCAACATGTGGTCCTCCAGATGTTCATGGACTACAATTCCCATGGAAATTGTAGTCCATGGACATCTGGAGGACCACAGGTTGACTACCCCTGGATTACACGATCCCTGAACCTGGACAAGTACTTATTCCTGATCTGTCATGGTCAGAGACCACGCAGGCGTGTACACCAAGAGCACTAGATGCAAATACATGTAGTTCACTCACAAACCAACAAACCAATTCTTATTCTTTATTTGATTTTGATCAGATATGGGACATCTGCTTACAGTAGTCCCGAACTGAGGAACCTTCTGGCATTGATCCAATCTTGGCCTCGATCCGATCTGCCAGGGCTTGCTGAAGCTACTCAACTGAGGGCTTTGTTGTCCCCCCCCCCACCTTCCCGCCCCAGCTGCCAGGTCCACCAACACGGCCCACCAGATGTTTTCAGTTAAGGGGAAGCTTTCCTGTATCTCACAAATAATAATTCAGAAACCCATGTGCGTAATCTTCCCTGAAAGCAGAAGCATGCATAAAGTATCTTTTTGTGCTATTTTTCAGACTGTAGAGTTGCATTAATTGAGTTGCATTAATGTTGAACGCGTGAAGATTCTTAGAACATGGGCTCTCTCAAGGCAGGCCACTCGAAACAGAACTGAATTCTGCAGAACACTAAACTGTCTTTTGAACTCAAGTAGTTTAAAAACATTTGCCACCTGTAGACTCCATTAAGATATTGAACGGCAGATTAAGGATTTATGTGCACACAAAACAATCCCAATGTTTCATTTCCATTACAGGTTACATAAAAGTGGTATAATTTATCACCTATCCAACTACTGCACCTTACTACTTCTTCCTAGGAAAGCCAAAGCAAAATTCAGGGAAGTGATGTTTGTGCCAATTTTCATTAGGGCATTGTTGCTCCTATCAGTGACTTCCCTGGGTTTTCCTGTTTGTCTTTTAGTAAAAAAGACTCTCAGGAACAATTATGTTCCTCAACGTGTTGGGTTACAGCCTGTAACCAAACAAAACAGGCGTTTCATTCTCAAAATAAGAATTCTACACCCTTTCCCCCAAGGACATTTAGAAAACAATGCAAAACCAGACTAGGGAAAGGTGCACTTCTGAACATTTAATGCTGTGCGGGAAAATAATCCCAAGAAAATATCAGTAAATAAGAATATGGCCGTGAAACCAGAGAGTTCTTTGTCTAGCAGCATAAGTGGCCGATCTTTGCTTCCAAGGAGCAACAGGTTCTACTACGTATTTGGAAGAAGGGAAAGATGCTTTTAAGACCATCTTTGAATCATCGTAGCACTTGAGTTTGGGCTCTAAATGAGATAACACATTACTGCACAGATAAAGATCACTCTGCTTCTACAAACCTCCTGAAATTTCTCAAGCAGGACAGCATATTTACCAGGACATTAAGCAAAAGAAATGGCATGTGCTGTATAGAGGAAAGGGAAAATACTTCGTGTTCTCTTGGCTAGGTCCTTGTTGAACTTTCCAAGCCAGAAAAACATACAGTTTAAAGGTAGGAAGTTTGATCTTCAAAAATACCACAGTCTGAGAGTCAAAGTACATTATATTAGGAGTACATATTCTGTCCGTGTCCCTTAAGGCAAGCACCATTTCTGCAGTTTTATTTTAGTTATTTAATTACTTGTTAGACGCTGCTCTTGGCTTTGAGAAAGGGCGCTTTTTGTGTTAGGCGTTAATTAACGTAGCTACAACCAGACCCATGGGGCAGCCTGGTGAAGCCGCACTTACCCACACATCTGCCTACTGGTGTGAACCGATAACCAGGTTTGCAATCACAGCGGTAGCTACCCGCCGTGTTGATGCAGTCTGCATTTTGCTGACAGACCTGTCCATTCTGGCATTCGTCGATATCTGCAGAAAAAAAAAATAGGACATCAGAATGAATGGGAAAAAGAACGCTGGCAAATTTTGTAGAACTGTTTACTACTTTTTTTGATACTGCTCTTCCTCTCCGGACTTCAGGATGACAAGTGAGATGTCACCTATTTCAGTTTGTACCTGTTTATAAATTTAATCTCGAATTACGTTTGCAGCGGTCTATGCCGGTCGAAACATCCACCAACCTAATAAGAACTTTTGAAGGTCAATGTACTTCACTTTCTCCAAGGGCTGGGATGGGTGGTAACAACTGTTTCATTTAATATCCACTACTTTGGGGAGGAATACATTGCTTCTATTTGTTGGCCGAACTTACCGAAATTCCTGCCGCTAATAAACCAATGAAAAAATACCCCTTTGGAAATCACTGCTATGTGTTCAAAATGCCTTTGAGGACACCGTCCTTTTGCTGGCTCGAATAGGAGCTCAACTAGAGAGAGAATAACCCGAAGGAGAGCAAAGAAGGATGGCTGTGCAGAACTTCTCCCAGTGAAGGTACCTGTGAGCACTACAGGTCCTTTGATATGTGGGCATCTCAGCAAAGTGGAGGGAGGGGAATACGAAGTCCCCCCCCCCCCAACAACATTAGCAAGGGTCATGACTCTCTTGCAGTGGGGTCCTGAAGTCGGGAGGAGGAAGGAGAAGAACAAGGAAGGCTGGAACACAGAGCAAGGGGGTGGAATCCTGTGTTTTTTTATTATTGCTTCTGTGAAAAAAGCCAGGCAATCCAAAGGGGGTGCCCTGAACTTCCAAACCAATTCCTACTTCCAAACCAGCCATGGTTCTCAAACTGTCTGAAATTAGACTCATTTCTAAGACATCTGTTCTCTTTGGGGCCCCACTTGCAAACTAACTCCATGCTATTGTCTCCCCATCCCTATTATAAAATGCAGGAATCCCCCATTTGTTACCATTGGGCAAGTCTACATTTTGTTTTTCTTGTTTTGTATCCACATGTTGTTACCAAGCACCTGACGGTATTTCATTGCTGTTCTGCACATTTTCATCAGCCAGAGTTGGAAGGGGCCATCCAGGCCATCCTCCTGCTCAATGCAGGATCAGCCTCCACCTCACCCCACAGCCTCCTCCTGGCCTTGGAACTAGGGTTGACAGCCTGCAGGAAACTGGAGGCAGCAAAGCTAATTTCCCCCTCCACTGGTTTACTGACTGGCAAGAGTGGACAGGGGCTTGTGGCAGGAGATATATGGCAGCCCCCAAGGGACCCATCTGCAAGAGAGCCATGACCTCCTTCAAGGTCCTGATCGACAATTTCAGAACTGTAGCCTGAAGGCAATCTTCCCAGACAAAACCATCGGTGCACAAAAAAAGTCATTGTTTGACTAGACAACAGCTGAGAATACAAAATCCTTTCTTTCACACACCCAAGGTGGACGACAATACTCTATGTAACTTGTTATTTCTGAAGACTAATTCTTCGAAACATCTTCGTTCTGGTTTTTTTTTTTAAATTGCAATTCATTACCAGTTCCTAATTAGCATTACTTTTTTTTTTTGACCTACTTTCCCTTCCTGCTGACTGCCTGAGCGGTACTTTTCCATCTGAAAGCCTGCTGGCCCTCAGCAATGCTTTTCTCCCTAGCTCCTTCTCGGTTTATGGCCACAGATGGAGGCACGCCCGTTTCAGACAGCTGCACTCCCGCAATACAGAATATGCTGCAGGCAAGGCCACAGAATGAAAAGCCTACGGTGGCAGAGTTAGACACCCAACAGGCTTTCGAAAGCAGGGGCTTGTTTGTTTTTAAAACCTTGCTTCTGTACGCTGGTTTAGACATCAGGGAAAGTGAGGAAAGCAGAAGTGCAGTTTAGGCAGCTGCTGCTTCTCCCCCCCCCCCAGTTCCAGATGGCTTCTTAGAAGAAGAAGAAGAAGAAGAAGAAGAAGAAGAAGAAGAAGAAGAAGAAGAAGAAGAAGAAGAGTTGGTTCTTATATGCCGCTTTTCCCTACCCGAAGGAGGCTCAAAGCGGCTTACAGTCGCCTTCCCATTCCTCTCCCCACAACAGACACCCTGTGGGGTGGGTGAGAGAGCCCTGATATCACTGCCCGGTCAGAACAGTTTTATCAGAGCAGTGGCGAGCCCAAGGTCACCCAGCTGGCTGCATGTGGGGGAGCGCAGAATCGAACCCGGCATGCCAGATTAGAAGTCCGCACTCCTAACCACGACACCAAAACTGGCTTTCAAACTGGCTCTCACCAAACTGGCTATAGCATCCAGACCTGCTCTCGGGCGTTACCCCTGCATAGGAAATACAGCAGTGGTGATTCTAATTCACCCTCCCGATTTATTTTCTGATTGGAATCCTGCTGGTAGCAAGAGAAATCTGAAGGTATTAAAGCTCGTACGGTTATTGCACGCATGTTCAGGTTCACCAGGAAGCCATCTCCAACTTGAATCATTTCCATCTAACCCAGGAAGACCACCCTCCTTGGGCATGCACTTTTGCCCATACTAAGGAAAATGAGTGGGCAAGGGCTGTTGTGCACAGACATTTTCCCCGAGAGAGCTCAGCCTTAAACACCAGGCTCAGTGTCTCCTCACTCCTCGCCTGACTCAGACTCAGAATACCTTTCTTGGCATACACCAGCGGTTCTCAACCGTTGTAACACCGCGACCCCAACTGCGGCCGCCAACCTGGCGACCCCCGCGGAAGGGGCCAGGCGACCCCCAATTGGGGTCGGGACCCCAAGGTTGAGAACCACTGGCAAACACAATCACAATCCACGGAAACAAAAGGGGTTAGACACTCCTCCCCTACCTGATCTGGGAGCTGTATTCTCTCCCCCTGACCTGTACTTCACCCTCCCCCTCATGAGCGAGGGCCAATCTTACTCCATCTTTCCCTGACCTTTATTCTGGCCCCGCCGGGGTATGCCTCCTATGCTTTCCCGTAGGCTAGGTGCTTGTCATTAGTAGAATCATAGAATCATAGAGTTGGAAGGGGCCATACAGGCCATCTAGTCCAACCCCCTGCTCAACACAGGATCAGCCCTAAGCATCCTAAAGCATCCAAGAAAAGTGTGCATCTTTAACTCAGACTTCTGGCCAGCTGCCAAAGATTCCCTGTTGTGGGGTGAGTCGGCTGCTGACTCCTTGTCGCCGGCTGATGATGTCACTGGCAGGTGATTAGCAAATATTGCAGGAATGGGCTGTTGCAAGGTCCAGCTCTTAGACTTCCTGATCAGCATGGGGCCCAGTAGCAAAGGAGAGCTGTGGCCTGGCTCCATCCCTGGCTCCTGCCACAAAGGCTCTTCCCCAACCAGGCCACAGAAGTGTGGCGGGTTCAGGGCTGACACTGGGGTGGAGGCTGGGTGAAGGGCTGCACCCAGACAACTTTACAGCTCCCAGACATGGGTGCACAGCCATCTTGCATTGGTGGAAACACAAGTGTGGGTACCATAATGCTGTCGCAGTAGAAGCGGCTACCACAATCTTTTTCTTGTGTTGCTGATAACAGCAGTTGCTAATGCACAACACCAGTTCCCTGAAGACAACAAGGTTCATTTGTTGTTAACACTGGGACAAGAGGAAAATGCAGCAAGGCATGATATTGTCTCAGTGTGAATCTCAAAACCTATGCCCCTCACATGCTACACACACCAGCACGCGTGATAGAGGCCGCTGTTTTCACTCAATGGGCGTGGCTTCTGGTGGGGTCCTCCTACCTTCACAGATGAGCAGCTTGTCATTGTAAAAAAATCCTCCTGGACATTCACATCGGAAACTGCCGACCAGATTTATGCAGACCCCGTTCTCGCACACTCCAGGGATCTCCCGGCATTCGTCAATATCTGCATCGGAAAAACTGAAACGTTTGAAACTGAAAATAATATAATAATGATATAACATATAGGAGATGTTATGTCTTTTATAGGTTTTCCAGTTCTCCTCTTGGTATCCCAGACTGCTTTGATATTTTTTTTCCCCCTTCGTGTGAATTAAAACAAGAAAGGAAAAAAAAGGGAATTCCCTCTAAGAATACTCTTGGCTCCCTTTCTGTGAATTCCTGAGTTTTATTCTTCTGGGTCTCAGATTTGGAAATCTTGGCTCGGAAACCTTTCCACATCCATTCTATGCGTATGAAAAACAATCAGCTCGAACCCTTCTCCACGCCTCCTTCTTTAAACAAAAACCCCCTCCCCCCCAAAAAAAAAGAAAATTCGATACCCAGAGGAACTGGTGTGAAATGTCAGATAAAAATCTTTGCTTTAGCAAAGAAAAAAAAATCTCCCAGTTCCTTTCCAACCCCTTGCTGATTGGCAGCAGTCCCAGAACTTCCTTGCTTCTTAGGACCCATGGTCTCCTAACTGAATCTTGATTATAATGTCTTCAGAACTCTACTCTGCCTTCATCCCAAGGAGCCTGGATCAAAGCTGCCAGCAAAGAGAACCTAAGAAGACGACCGGCAAAGCTCGACAGACATGGAGGTTGACTTCTATTATCTTGTTTAGTCTCCACAACTGCCTGGGAAATGACATATCTTGAAAACAATCCCTCTCCTCTTCCCTCCTAAATCATACCATCTGGAATGTTTTGGGTTTTTTGTTTTTTTTTTACAGGAAAATCTCAACAGAATTTAACTCACCAACTGGTAACCCCGTGTAGATGTCAATGAAAAAGCCAGGCCTTTGACTTCCACAGAGTGTTGAAAATTCATCTGAGAAAGGGAAGAATGAACATTGCATGTACGCCAAACAATTGGACAAGAATTTTTTTCCCGTTCATTTTCTGTTTTGTTTTGTTTGGCTGATGGAAATCAGTTCTTAACCTCTGCCTTTGATGACCTGGCTTTCCAAACATGAGACACTTTTCACTCAGCACTGTACCGATTCTGCAAAGTGAATGATTAGGTGGAGGTTGTGGCAAACATGTATAGAAGCCAGACATGTATAGAAGCCAGACTGTGCACAGAGACAGTTATGTGCCTGTATAGGTCTGTGAACATGGCAAGAGGCTTACAGATTATGCACAGTGTGGAGAAATCAGAAAAACAATTTTTTTTGGGGGGGGGGAAGGCGGTGTCACTTGAGGAGACTGGCAGTAGCTTCAGGACAAGAAAATATTTCTTCGCACAATTAACTTGAGCAATTCACTGGATGCAGTGGCGGGGATCAGACAGATTTATGATAGGTCTACCAACAACTAGTTCCCATCATGGCTATGCTGAATAGTAGAGGTTGTGCATTCGGCTATACCCAAATCGAAAAAAATGCCTTTTAGATTTATAACGATCTTGGTATTTTTCAGATTATCGGAAATGGCTGAGCTCCCAAAATCCCCAAAACGTCAAAGTTAAAAGGTGTTTAAAGGGATTAGTCCCTTTAAATGCCTTCCAAGTGAACTTACAATTAAAAGAAGGTGTTTAAAGGAATCAAAGGCCCTTAAATGCCTTCAGATTTTATTTGTGGCTTGGAGAAGGCTTATAAAGGGACCATGGTAGCTTTAAATGCCTTTCTGCCCCCGCCACTGAATGGGGCAACTTCTTTAGGGGACCCCAGAATTGAACCCCCTGGTTTGTTTATTTATTCAATTTATATACCACCCCTCACTGTGGCAGTTCAATCTTTTTGAAACTTGGGGTTGTTTTGAGGAGAGGAACCAGCAGTGACACTGCAAATTTGCTGCCTCTAACTGAAAAAACAGCCCCCCCCTGAGCCCCAGATATCTCTGGATAAATTTCCCATTATACCCCATGGGGATCATTGACTATAATGGTCCCCATACATTATGATGGAGCTAAAAAAATCTGAGATTTCCAAAAACTCCCACATCCGAATACTATGCCAGTACCGAGATTCAAGAATATTGGAAAATATGAGGCCTAGTGGTTTGAGACCAAGTGAGTAAATTACACCCTCCTTATGGTAGATCTTGGGCCTATTTCCCCACAGGAAATTCTGTCAATTCCGTTTTTGCCTTACGCAAACCTCCCATGTCCCATTTTTGTTTACTTAAGCTGAATTTCGGAGATTCTGCCAGCCCATTTTTGCACATGTACACACAGCTTGCACTCAAAACAAGGTGAGGGGAAACGGTGAATGAAAACAACAACGTGACCTGTTTGCACACAGCATACCAATGGTTGATCTGTGCCACTTGTTCTACACATGCTATGTTTTCTCCGTAACTAACCGGTGCTTGGGATGGGGCACTGTTCGCAGGGTCTGTTCCAGGCCCGTCCGATGTTGTAGGAACAGCAGCACATTTTTTTGGTCATGTTGAAAAGCAGCTCTCCGTCACAGGTTTGATTGTCGGCATAATAATTTCGGTAGCAAATACTCCTCCTCATATCTGCAAAGGCAAACGAACAAGGGAAGTTCAGGACCTTGTCTCTGTGTACATCACAAAACCTTACAGGCCACCTTACAGTGATGGGATTTGGGTGCCACGGAAGGCAGAAGGGCATGAGAAATACAAATCCATTGGGTAAGCAAGGCATCTTGAGAGTTCCCCTTAATGGCACAGAGCAATCTGATAGAATATTCCCGATGGTAACAGGGGGCTTAGGGGAGGTGCACCAAAATGACAAGGCTCAGCACTTGGGCAGATTTTGAGTGCCGTCAAGGATGGTGAAGAGAGAGACAGGCATCTGACCCAATGGGGCACGATCCATCTCCTACACAAGAGTAGTACTCTTATGCAGCTCCCATCCACGGCTTGAACTTCCCATGGGACTGTGTGAAAATTGGCATGTGTTGGTTTGGAAAGCCCAAAATGGCAAAATGCAAATGGCCCCTTGAGAAAGGCCAAGATGCTCTGGGACAGATCCTGCTATCAAGAAAAAAATAAGCTAAACATCTTCTTTTTATTAGTAGGATGTTTGCTATTACTCTTCTTTATTAGCACACGGAGTTGAGGCTTTTGGTAGGTGCAGCCTCAAAAGTGCATCACAGTTCTCCTGCAGTGCCAAGTTTACAACATGCACCAATAACCACAGCCAGGCTCCTATCACCCTTCTTTATAAAGCTACTTTAGTTCGAAGGGAGGTTTATATGGGAGAGATTAAGTTGTCACACTATGCCTGCGAGCAGGCCCGGATTTACATGAAAAGAGGCCCTAGGCTATTCCACTTATGTGGTCCTTTCCCCTCCCATTTTTAAGTTTGTAAATTACCTGAGAGAGAATAAAATACATCATTAAAGGTAAAGGTATCCCCTGTGCAAGCACTGAGTCATGTCTGACCCTTGGGGTGACGCCCTCTAGCGTTTTCATGGCAGACTCAATACGGGGTGGTTTGCCAGTGCCTTCCCCAAAATACATCATTACTGTGATATATATATCAATATGTTAAATGAAACATGTTGTGATTGGTACTAACCTTTATAAAAAGAGTGGAATATAGGCCCCTCTTGATCTTGAGGCCCTAGGCTGAAGCCTAGTTAGCCTATAGGGAAATCCAGCCCTGCCTGCGAGCTCTACCACTGACTATAGGTTCTGGAAGGGACTTTAGTTAGTTGGGTCTCAGGCAAAGCCCTAAAGATAACCACTAGTAACTGCAGAACAGAACCCTCTGCTGGTTTCCATTTTCGTTCTGCAGGAACGGGTGGGGAAGAGTCGTTTTTCTGGAAGAGGTTCCTAAAATCCAGCGTTCTTAGGTTACAAGCTCACAGCTATTGAGAAGTTACATCACCATTCATGGAGAAGAAACAGCCTTGCAGCTGTCCCAAGTCCCACGAATGCCCCTTTGGTTTCATAACCCAGAGCGCACTCTTCTAAAAGCCTCGAAAACGCTTGGCAGCAAAGCGCCGCTAACCTCAACCAGCCGTGGGTTTGATTTTAAAATCTCGCTCGGTTTGTGATTTCACATCCTCTTAATGAAATACTGGGAAGTGGATGCCCTTGCATCGTTGGCTCAGCTTTGCTGAGTTCATTGGAGTTTGGACAGAAATCCTACAGAGCAGATGAGACTGAACTTAAAACCAAATGTCTTGTACGACATTTCAGCAAATAACCACAATTAACACGTTCGTGCCTGGGCTTGTTTAGGCGATGGAGGGCAATGTGTAGCCCAGGCTTTTTCAGCCAGGGTGTTGTGAAGGCCTGGGGTTTCTTGGTGGCCCTGGAAGGGTTTCCTGAATGGGTGGGAGGTAATTACGTTTTTTGTAATTGTTAAACATTTGTTGGGTGATATGACCATATATGGTCATGTCAACCTGCCCCGCCTCCCAAAAGGGCCAATGATGGGCTGGGAGAAGAAGAAGAAGAAGAAGAGTTGGTTCTTATATGCCGCTTCTCCCTACCCAAAGGAGTCTCAAAGCGGTTTACAGTCGCATTCCCTTCCTCTCCCCACAACAGACACCCTGTGAGGTGGGTGAGGCTGAGAGAGCCCTGATATCACTGCTCGCTCAGAACAGCTTTATCAGTGCCGTGGGGAGCCCAAGGTCACCCATCTGGCTGCATGTGGAGAAGTGCAGAATCGAACCTGGCATGCCAGATTAGAAGTCCACACTCCTAACCACAACACCAAACTGGCTCTCTGGAGGGGGCAGGAAGGGGAGGGGCCCCAGGTAGGCATGAGCACAGCTTCCCAACCGTATTCTGCATGATTGTGCGACTTCTGGAGTTTCTCAACGCCTGAAGAATTGACTACTTCTCAACAGTAAAAAAGCTGAAAAAGACTGCTGAAGCCCAAAACCATGAACAACATATTTTGGGGCAGGATTCAACACGTAATTTTTAATTCCAGCATTCTTAGTGATATCCCCTCTCCATTTGGTCCTCACAACAATTCCGCGAGGTAGGTTAAGCGCAGAGAGGAGAGACCAGCTAAAAGTTGCTCCATGAGCTTCCCTGGGCCATCGGAGGCTTGAACACTATGGACGTTTTGCCACTAGTTTCCCGAGGAAGGAGTCAGGACTCAATTATGCTTCCCACCATCGAAAGCATCACAACCATCCAACGGCTTTGCCAGCAGAACCTCCCCACTGGGAAGGTCCGTTCATGGATCAGCAGCAGGAAAACTCAGCTTCGCCAGAGGATGCAGGCATATAATTATTTACAGAACGACACTTTCCATTAACAATGGGAAGGAAACCGTAAACTCTAGCCAGGCTCTCTTCAGATTCATTAGAGGTCTTATCCTTCCCCCACCCCCTTCCCCACGCTGGTGAGCAAGAAGAAACAGACCCGCACTGTTGATTTGTGAAGACTGGCTGGGCGCCACTGAAGCTCAGCCACGGAGGAATGGCGCGGAGGGCTCTCGTCGGGCTGTAAAGCACTCACCCATACAGTTGTTCCCACCGTTGACTTGCAAGTAGTCAGGAGGACAAATGCAGGTGTAATTGCCAATGGTGTTGTAGCAAGTGCCAGGCCCACAGATGCCAGGGGTGGCACACTCGTCAATATCTGCAGGGGAAGTACAAGAACGCAGGCTAGTATCGGAAAGGAGAAGAGACAAGGTACAGCTCAAGCTTGCCTAGAAGCCACTCTGCCTCGCAGCAGACAAGCTTGCCTAGGAGCCATTCTGCCTTGTGGCAGACAAGCTTGCCTAGAAGCCACTCTGCCTCGCTGCAGACAAGCTTGCCTAGAAGCCACTCTGCCTTGCTGCAGACAAGCTTGCCTATAAGCCACTCTACCTCGCTGCAGACAAGCTTGCCTAGATGCCACTCTGCCTTGTGGCAGACAAGCTTGCCTAGGAGCCATTCTGCCTCATTACAGACAAGCTTGCCTAGAAGCCACTCTGCCTCGCTGCAGACAAGCTTGCCTAGATGCCACTCTGCCTCGCTGCAGACAAGCTTGCCTAGGAGCCACTCTGCCTTGCTGCAGATAAGCTTGCCTAGAAGCCACTCTGCCTCGCTGCAGACAAGCTTGCCTAGATGCCACTCTGCCTCGCTGCAGACAAGCTTGCCTAGGAGCCACTCTGCCTTGCTGCAGATAAGCTTGCCTAGAAGCCACTCTGCCTCGCTGCAGACAAGCTTGCCTAGATGCCACTCTGCCTCGCTGCAGACAAGCAGAGAATGAGGTGGCTGGATGGAGTCACTGAAACAGTGGGTGTGAACTTAAGTGGACTCCGGGGAATGGAAGAGGACAGGAAGGCCTGGAGGATCATTGTCCATGGGGTCGCGATGGGTCGGACACGACTTTGCACCTAACATCAAAAACAAGTCTAATTTATATACTGCCCTTCCCTGAGATCTCAGGGTGGCTTGTGACAATGCATAAAATAGTTAGCACATTTTAAAAAATCTTGGAGCACATAGTTTACATTACTAAATACTGTTGGGGGAGGGGGAGGAGTCAAGTGCTCAATTCTGAACCAACACAGCTAGCTCACCATCACACACTCGGGTCTCTTCGTTCAAGTAGGATCCAGGTTCACACTGGCACTGAAAGCTGCCGAACGTATTGATGCACCTTCCTCCTTGGCAAAGGCCAGGTAGTTCTTGACATTCGTCGATATCTATGGAACGGCAAATGCACACACCTCATTCAAAAATACTGCAAGAAGCAAAGCCTACCACCAATGCTACCTGGCCCACCACGGAATGCTGTAATGCCAACGGGGAATCAACAACAAACGTTCTGACTTGATCTCCCCACTTCTACCCTTCCCTAATGTCTCAGATGGCTCTTGAATTGCTGCTTATTGAAAATTGCACGGAGACCACTGAACGGGTAGCCAAGTTTTTATCTATAGTAATGACCCATAGTGAAGATGAAACTCAAGTACTTTGGCCACCTCATGAGAAGGAAGGACTCCCTGGAGAAGAGCCTAATGCTGGGAGCGATCGAGGGCAAAAGAAGAAGGGGACGACAGAGAATGAGGTGGATGGATGGAGTCACTGAAGCAGTCAGTGCAAACTTAAATGGACTCCGGGGAATGGCAGAGGACAGGAAGGCCTGGAGGATCATTGTCCATGGGGTTGCGATGGGTCGGACACGACTTCGCACCTAACAACAACAATGTATTTGTATTTGCTGCTCCCTTGCCTGTTGCAACTTCCCTCACAGTTTTTAGACTTGCATGACAGAACCGATTTGTATATTGTTTTATATTGAGAATGCCATTAAAGGTTTTGCATTGTATTGTATCGTAACGGGGAATCAAAAATCGACATTACCTTCCAAAATGACTGTAATAGGGTTGGGTCGGAATCCTTCCCCTCCCGGGCACAGCTGCTTGTATTCGGCTGAAAAGGGAAGACGTTTTGCGTGTGAGGTGGACGTGATTTGAGGTCACACACGATCCAGTTTAGAATTAACACTCGCTAAAGATAAATGCAGACTGGGAGGCAGATTAGCCACTTACTTGAGTTCACAGCCGGGCAGTGTTCGCAGGGAATCCCCCAAGCTTTGCCAAGGGAACAGCAGCAGGAGGCTTTGGACACCCCGACCCCGATTTCATTGCTGCAAGCTGTGCCCCCATTGTCTCCTCTAGGTTTGATCTCCAGGTAACAGTAGCCGGAGCGGGTATCTAAGGGACAAAAGACCCAAGTGTTTCAATTGCAGAGACCCTGATGTAAGGGGTGATCCCGTTCTGTGGCAGTTTTCAGCTCCTAAGTAATGCTACCCCTTAACAGTCATGAAAGATCTGTTTTGCTATGACCACCCCTAATTAAATCTGTTCCACTTAATATTTCTGGTAAGGGCTTGGAGGAGAAGCTGGTCTCGTGGCTTACACTTAACACACACTCCGGGTGGCTGTCCCGCCCGAGTGCCTCCTCCTCCAACCTTGCCTGTCTGTCCAGCAGCCAGCCAATCGCCTTCTGTCCCCCACCCCTGACCACCCCCTCCTCCTTCCACTTCCCTTCGAGGCTCGGAGGCTGCAGATCCCTATTGCATGAGAGCTACCCTTGCCGGTGAGTTTCCTTCCCGGGAGCCTACAGCCTGCAGCCTTTCCAGGTCCTGGGGAAAGGGAAAGGCCATCCACAGACTTCTTCCACCCATTCCTCTGGTGGAAGTTCTTTTTCCATTGTATTCCTGAATGCAACGGGCTTTGCCCCTAGTATATAAATAAAACCCAGGCCAGTTGCCATTCACTATCCAGCTACCAGGCAATAGCATGCCCACTAAAGAAACCTTCCCCTAACTTCAATGGCTCTTCCATTGTAAGTAAAGCCATTTAAGTTGGAGAACTGGGTTCAAACTTTGCTTCTTGCAGTGGTAGGATAGGGTGGTAGGATACATGTGGTGTTTAAGAGCACCCAAACGTTAGTAATTGACAAAGGAAGCAACGCTTACCAACACATCCAACACGAGTGGGATTCAGCTCAAAATCTGGGGGACATTCACAGTCATAACTGCCTGGGGTATTGATACAAGTGCCACTAATACAAGTGGTGGGGTCTGCACATTCATTGATATCTGTAAGAAGAAAAACAAAGTTGATAGCAACTGGGAAACAAGCCAACGTCTCCAGGACAGTGGCACAAATTTCCAGATGTGTGGACTTTGGTAGACGTTTCAACTCAGCTCAAGCAAAGAACCCAAAGAAGCTTGAGTTTGCTAAAGAAGCTCTTACTTTCTGGCCAGGAGGGTATCAAGGCCCATAGAGAATCCTCTATGGGCCTTGATACCCTCCTGGCCAGAAAGCAAGAGCTTGTAGTAGTAGGAAGAAGTGACCTGATAAGGTTTCCTGGTGTATATATCTATATCTTCCTGGTGTATATATCTATATGTTTTAGGGTGCTTAGGGCTGATCCTGCGTTGAGCAGGGGGTTGGACTAGATGGCCTGTATGGCCCCTTCCAACTCTATGATTCTATGATCTGTATCTCTCTCTCCATCTATCCATGACATAAAACACAGATTTACTGCAGTTATAGTTTAGATTAGATGTAAAGCATTGAGCACTCTCCCCTAGAAATGTATGGTTAAAGCTCCTCTAGATCTATTCAGTTCTAAAGGCCTACTCAAGAAGATGTCAAATGTGGGAAAACCCCAACAGGAGAGGCAACTGAAGGAGGGGGAACTGAACATAGCCCAACCTGTATAATCAGCGAGAGCCAAATTCACATGATTTGCCCTCTGAGCCTACTCAGCAGAAGAGATGCAAAGATCTTAGATAAACTGCTTGCAGAGAATCTTGCACTGAAATTCTAAGCGGAATTACACCTTTGAAGTCAACAGGTTTCCATTTAGGATCATAATGAAAAATTCTTCAATACCACTAAAGAAAGTCAATTGGAGTAACACGGCCATGTTTACAAAATGCATCTTTACCTGTGCAGTTACCACCAGTTCTGTCCAATTCGTATCCTGTCTCACACTGACATCGAAACAGTCCTGGAAGGTTGTGACACGTTCCATAGACGCAGACGTCCGGAAGGGCACATTCATCAATATCTTTATTAATTGGGGGAAAAGAGACAACAGTTCTACTGATTATTTTTTTTCCTCAAGAAGAACCTTTTGGGGCAGGATTCATTAATTTTCGAAGTGACACACAAAACTGGATACAGAAACATCTGCATGATCCTTTAACTCAACAAACGGACTCCCCATTTCAGTTGTAACCGAGTCTATCCCTCTCTTCCCGTAGACTGAAATATCCCCTTTCCCAAGTTCCCCATGAATGGCTGAGAAGTTGCAAGTAGAGGGACCTTTCAAATCGTACTTAGATTTTGCAGACATATTTTACCATGTTTTTGAAGAACCAGCAAGAGAGACTTGCGGTTTCTATTTTCTGCAAAGGCCCTACATAAGACCCCCATTTTCTATTACTTGTTCCATGTACCGGAGGTTGAGTAGCAGCAATCTCTATAATAGCTTTCCCCTCTGAATGCTCAGCTTTGATGCGTTCTTTCTTGCTTTGCATCAGATGATGAAAGAAGCAATAAACATTCTGGAAGCTTCTCTCTTCCTCCGAAGCACAATGCAAAATGACAGACTGGGCCTCTTGGCTTCACCACCCTCCCACTCCTGCAGAGTGCTGGGGAAGGGGAAGGATCTTTTCACGTTCTGAAACATTTCTGAAGTCTGTCTTGACTTGGACATGGACCACATTTTTAACTCTCGTGGCTACGGCCACACAAGCAAAATCAATGTTAACGATAAAAAAACAGCAGACATGAAAGCTGCCAGAAGTAAACTTGAATAATCAGTCAAACCAGAAAATACAAATACAAAATCTCCCAAGGAAGCCCTCATTGTTGTTTCCTTAGGAGACAACCTATATAGTATGTTTAAGTAAAAACAAAACAAAACAAGGTATCTGAACCAAAACAAGATAATTATCTTGCCTAGTTTTTATTAGATGAATGCTTTAAGAATACCCACAGGCCCACAAATAAATACATCAGGAATCCAGTATGATTATTAAATTAAGTTATGATCTCTGCTGAATTACCTTCACAGGCTTTTGCATCTGCGCTTGGCAAAAATCCCATGTCACATTCACAGCGATAACCTCCTGGAGCATTTAGGCACTGCCCATTTTCACAGAGACTTGGGTTTTCGGAGCATTCATCAAGATCTGGGGGGGGGGATGTGAGAGGGAAATAATTGAGTATAAATCTATTTAGAAGCATAAATAAATAAATAAATAAATAAATAAATAAATAAATAAATACATAAATAAATAAATAAATAAATAAACAACAACAAACACACAAATAAATAAATAGTCTTTCAGGTATGTGAAGAAACAGCAGAATTTAAAGATTAGAAATTCCATATTAGCCTCAGGAGAAAATAAAATATAATTCTGTTGACAGTTGGTCAAAGCAGAATCAAGATACCATGGGATTTTACTTTAACATTTTTATTTTTCATCACTTATTGAAGTAGCCTAAACAATTGGCTAATGAGAATAAAACCTCATAGTGGATGATCGCTAGAAATAATTGTTAAAATGTCTTTCCTGTACCTCAGCCCACATCTGTATCACTCTCAAATTTGAAACAATGTTCCTTTTCCATTTCCAATAGTCTTACTTATAACAATTTGACCTAATCATGGCTATGATCTAAATAAATTTCTAAATAAACAGAGACAAAGGGCAACCTTCTCTTACCATGCAGTAAAGCTAACATTTTGGCAATAAATTCATTCATAGTTACGCAGGTGTACAAGTATATATTAGGTCTATCCATTTCCTAAATGTCACATTAAAAACTCAACTCAGTCAAATGCCTTTTCTTTGTATAACAAAAAACTGTAGCGATTATTAAACCTATATATCTAACATTCCATCCCCGCCATAGAACTTGCTTGTTCATCCCTTATAAATACTGCTGAAACTCAGCCAGATTGCCAATACCAAAGTCAAAACTTTATAATAATAAAAAAATAATAAAAAATTATTTTTACCTGCCCTTTTCTGAAGGTTTAGTGCAGTAACAATAAAGTAATAATTGTCATATTCAAACATTCTACAACCAGATTAAGTAGAAGAAGAAGAAGAAGAAGAAGAAGAAGAAGAAGAAGAAGAAGAAGAAGAAGAGTTGGTTCTTATATGCCGCTTTTCCCTACCCGAAGGAGGCTCAAAGCGGCTTACAGTCGCCTTCCCATTCCTCTCCCATTCCATTAAAACCTGTCTTTAATTTCCCAGTGGAAGAGTAGAGCTGATATGGTGAAAGCTGATGTTTTGGGAAGGGAGGCCAGAATTTCAGTGTCATTTCATCTATATTTGATAAAAAGATGGGCCTGGTCTAGTTTTTATTCATATTATTATGTTAAATCTCCAACCAAGTCTTTAGAACATTCCCTGATGTAGGGAATCAGGGCTGTTTAAAAAGGAATTGGCCATAATTCTACTACAAAAGTCTGATAGTACACGCAAGGGATTTCATCTGTTCCAACAACGTATTGTATTATATCAGTCTAATTTCTTTTTATATATTGTCATAGCTTGTTCCGACTGATCTCTGAGTTCTACTGATAACAGCAGGATTATCTTTTTCACTTATTTGCTAATATCAGTCCTTTGGGAACCATCTGTTTAAAAAAAAAATTACCAAAGTACGCAACAAACTCTTCTAATATATCCAGCTGTAAATGAGATGATAATCCTTTATTAGCCATTGGGATAATGCAGCACTGTTTTATATCTCCTTTACTTGAAAAGAATCTTGCTAATATCTTTTTCCTGGCTTTTTGCCATATGCATGTTTTTTCTACTTCTGCCTTTAAGATATAGCTACTAATAAAGTGTCATGAAACAACGTGGCAGACAACAAAACCAATTCCAGCTTAATCTCCAAATCAGATAGAAGTCCTTTAGGAAAACTGTGTGTCTGTCACACACACACACACAATATAACTCCAGTAAATTAAAATTATTCAAGAAAAAATGTTAGGGAATGGGAGTTTGGATTCTGAGATTCTACTTCACAAATTGAAGGGTAGTGCTCTAGTGGAGCCTTTGAATTTAACTCAGATTGGTACAGTACAGGAATGGGCTATTCTTACTGTCCCTATCCCTGTAGAACGGGAATATTTAGAAAGGGAACTGGGTTGTGCATGAATTTCCTATATTCCACTTCCAGGATTTTAGAGGCAGCCTTCTTCACTGCTTAAGAGTCCTTGTGGAATCAATAAACTAGGACTGAAGAAAGTACCTTTCTACCTATTCTAAATTGCCCTCTCCCACTTTGACTTAAATGAACCAACGACCAAAGCTAGTCAGTGCTCCTGAGGAACAGCCACTTATGATAAAATTTGGGACTGGCACCCCCTCAATCTAAGGAGCAAGTGTTAGATGAAGAGATACTGATCCAAGAGTAATCTCACCTGTACAAGTGAATCCATCTCCGCTATATCCTTCTTTACACAGGCAACGGTATGATCCAAGGGTGTTCTTACAATCAGCATGCGGGCTGCACATGTGTGTGCCATTGGAGCATTCGTCCAGATCTAAAGAGAACACCCCCCAAAAAAACTTACATTAATAAAAACACAGTCATTTAGCATTGCAAACTTGATGTATGCTCTATTTCAAGAATAATGAAAAGTCCTGCAGGTAGTAAATCTGTGTAGAAAAACCAAACTGAAACAGCAAGTGGCCCCTGGGGCAAATTGTGTTGCCATGAATCAACTGGAATATTTCTGTAAATAATAGATGACTTAGTGATGAAAGTGATGGAAACAAAAGTTCTGAAGAAGATACACCTGCAGAAACATAAGATTCTGAAAGAGGGAAGGGTTCAGTGGTGGAGCGCAAAGTCAGCATGCATAAAAGCCCAAGTTCAGTGCCTGATTTCAGGTAGAAAGTGCTGAAGAAGACCTTCCTCTACTTGAGAAATGCTACCAAACCCTAGGCTATGCAGACTAAACAACCCACTCCTACACAAAGGAAGCTACATATGTTTCATAAGAAATAATACCACCCACCAATGTTAAACCCACCGAAGGTTAAACGGACCAAACAGAATGCCTTGAGCTCACCTGTACATTTGATACCGTCTCCAAGCCAACCAGGGCTACAGCTGCATTTAAAGGCTCCAGCTGTGTTGGTACATATAGCATGCCGGTCACAATTATGGGCTCCGATTTCACATTCGTTAACATCTGTGAAAGATAGGGAAATGGTGTGTCATCTTTTCCCGAAATATCTCAGGGCAAGCATTCATTCCACGTTTATTCGTTTATTTTGTTTTTATTCTGCCTTTTTGTCTGAGCCTCAGGGCACATTACGACTGAAGCAATGCACTGCTGAGCAGTATAGCGGCAAGAAAATCAGAGGACGTAACAACAATGAAATAATATAAATAAAACAACGTCACAGGATCGGAGAACTGCGCAGTGAAATATTGCATTACATAAATAGTTATAAAGCTGGTTTACGAACACAGACTTTTTAAAAAACTAGGCAGCATAATATACACAATTAAATCCCACAGACATGAATTACAACATTATTCACTTTCTACAAGTGGTCTCTTGAACACTTCTGTCTTTGGTTTCTCATCTAATGACCAATTGGTGCAACTTTAGGCACAGTATGCAAGCAACCCAAAATTACTGTACCTTTCCCACTCCTGGAACAATTCCTCAGCGAATACCCAAATCAGCCTCACATGGCCAGAGCCAAGTACAGCTTGATTATGGTGACGGTTTACTGTAGGGTACCCTTCCCAACTCTCAATATTTTCAGGCATGCCACTTGGATATTTGCCCTTGGGATTATTTTTTTTAATTGCGCAATATTGCATATTGCTTAACAATATGCAGCAAGAAAATGTATAGTTTTGAACATGTGTTGTATCAGGACGCTGGGAATATAAGAAATGTGGACAGCTCCCTTTTCCCCCCAGCACCTGTGCATGAAAACAGGCCTCCGATGTGTTTTGGTAGGAAACATCAGACCCAGGGAAGTTTGGACAATGCTGTGCAGGAATATTCAGGAAAACTGGGACAGGAACGGAGAGGCAGAAAGTTGTGCAGAGGTACAAAACCCACAGCATTAAGGCTGTCCGTGAGTGGTCCTTGGGGAGGTCTTATCAGTCAGATGAGTCAAGAACAGACCAAACCTTGGCAATGGGTTGCTAAGTTGCTAAGACAGCCATGCCAATGTTACACTGTCCCGAAATCCCCATAGCAACATGAGTCTGGCAATACAGCTGGAGCTTGGCTGCCTCGACAAAAGGGTCACAACCATCTCCATTCGGAGTGGAGGCTTTGGCCTTTCAAGCAGCACCATTAAATCTGATTGGCTGCATGGGGTAGTGACATCATCGTGTCAACAATCTAATCCCCAACGGGATGGGAGGAGTCAGAAACCAACTGTGTTTGTTTTTGCACACAAAAAAATAGTGCACCAAAGCAACAGTTGAGAGGGGGAACACAGTGATTACACACAGGCACAAAATTATGGGGCACAGTTAAGTTTGGGAAAGTATTTTGTACACTGTTGAAACTCTGTTTTCACCTCTAGCTTTTCTTGGGAGGCAAAGATTCAGCACAACTCCAGTTTTAGCCAGAGGAGGCAGTATGAGGCCCTTCCAGTACAGTGGTTTCCAAACCATGTTGGCTCTCAAATTATAATAAAAAATAACACCCTTTCAAATTCTTGGTTTTCTGGAAGACCACTGTGAAGTAGGTTGCAGCTCAGCATGACTAAAGACACCCGAAAATTGGCTCCGAAGAAAGAAGAACAAAATTTTCATTCACTTGACGGGGCAAAGGGCACAGTGTCAAGACTGTACAAACATTTTCTCTATCTCCCCTCCCCTTCCTAATCTTGTTTCCTTGCAACATTTCCCTTTGTGTAAAGTTGTGGCGAGCCAATGAAAACAAACATTTTATTCCAACGCTGGCCCTGCATCCTCGGTCTGTCCCGGGCTTCTTCTGACCAGAGCTCATGGAATTCCGATCCTTGTAAGCAGCTTCCATTAACATGAAGTGGGCTGGGGGGGTGTGTGTGTGTGCATTTTTCACGGCAAGTCTGCATCACGCACACAAACAGAGGAAACTAGAGGGGTCTGAACCGGCTGTCACAAAGCCCAGTTGTTCATGAAACCCGTTCATGAAGTTTCCTAGTAGATGGGCAAAAACTGCAGCCTGTTCTTCCAGCCTGTACTGCCTGATGCAGTAAAGTGCTGCTGCATGGAGAACATGTACGTAGGTCCTTCAAGACTGCAGGAGATGAAGATGGACAACACCAGCAGCAGCAGTAACAACATTCCTCCTTTCACTTTGAGTTTATCTTATGCCATTGAGTGAAAGCAGAACTGAGGTCACCCTGAGGACCAACGTTGCATGTTTGCTAACTCCAGAAGACTTCATAATTACGTTAATTGCAGAAAAGCATATGTAGAAACTCGGTGTTTTCTTCTCTGTGCCCTACAGACAAGCTCCCTCTTCTCTCTGCGTTGTTGACAGACACCCTTTCCTCCTACTTCTGTTCATCTCCCTAACAGAATTATCTACTCTATGCCCCACAAATCATGTGCCCCTTTCACCCCTTTCCTACTGCACCATCCCCTTGTCTGCTGACCCTTTGAAGAAGAAGAAGAAGAAGAAGAAGAAGAAGAAGAAGAGTTGGTTCTTATATGCTGCTTTTCTCTATCTGAAGGAGTCTCAAAGCGGCTTACAGTCGCCTTCCCATTCCTCTCCCCACAACAGACACCCTGTGGGGTGGGTGAGGCTGAGAGAGCCCTGATATCACTGCTCGGTCAGAACAGTTTTATCAGTGCCGTGGCAAACCCAAGGTCACCCAGCTGGCTGCATGTGGGGGAGTGCAGAATCGAACCTGGCATGCCAGATTAGAAGTCCGCACTCCAAACCACTACACCAAGCTGGCTTTATTTCTTATTAGCCCACCTCCAGACTCCTGTGTACCTCCCTCCGTTTCTGTTACACACTACACACTCCCCTTGCTTCACCAGGCTCAGTTTTGAAGTTCAGTTAATGAACTAAGATACATATTAACTAAGGTATATATACACTGCTTTTCTTCCCTCCATCATTCTCAGCTCCTCATCCATTAGACACAATAATGACCCTGCGAGGTAGACTAGCCAGAGAGAGACTGTCCCAAGTCTCTGGCAATTTAAAACTGTGAAAAGGGCCTTGGTTCAGTCATTCTTGACTCTTTGCAAATTCTCCCTTTTGCCGAGTTCCTTCTTGAGACAATATAGTAATACAGTCAAATCGCTTGGTAGACCCGCCCGTCTCCTGGCCAGCATTTAATGCAGATGATTAAAAACAATGGCACAAAACCAGCTCCACTTTCTGTCACGGGCAATGTAAATCTTTGCCTGAAAACCAAATATTTCCTCGCATTTTGCCCACTTTCTTTGTGAAGACAGAAAAAAGGTTAACAACTGGGATCCCATGTCAGTGGGTGGATTATAGGCACGATAAATGATTGAGGGCAAGGAGGGGGTGGGGGTGAAAATGTGTTTACATGTGAAAATGGAAACAATCAGTAATGGCAAAGGAGATGAAATAGCGAGATGCAACTGTAATCGCACCCAGTGGACATTGTGTAGTTCAGGGGTGGCCAGATTGTGGCTCTCCAGATGTTCAAGGACTACAGAGACCATGAGCCCCTGGTCGGGGGGCTCATGGGAATTGCAGTTCATGGACATCTGGAGAGCTACAATTTGGCCACCGCTGATTGTAGTTTGTTCTAGGAAACTAGGAACCTACATTTCAAAGCTACAAATCAGAGGGGGGGGGGACGACAGTGTGGGTGCATTTGGCACATCTGCAAGAACAAAGTAATCAATTCTCCCCAATGTGCCTCTCCCCCCCCCCCCATCGCAGCAAGCTGTCTGACACGGAATGCATGTTATATTTTAATCGACTTGGTCACTAAATGCTGTGTCACTGAGGTCTCCTGTCTGGGAACGGGAAACAGAACCGCTGGCATTAAAACAGAGCAGTCGGATCAGGCCTTCAGACAGAGCCCACCATTACATTTTAACAAAGGAATCTGGACAGTGAGGATCACAAAGGAAAACAGAAAGGTCCAGCTCACTCCATTGTTTGCCTTCCAGGAGCAGCTGCAACTATGACATTCGTGTTTGGGCGAAAAGTTTTAAAAAAAAAGGGAAGGGGCCATGAAGCCGACTGATAAGAGCCCTCAACTTACTGTGAAGAAGCATTTAGAAAAGGATCCTTAGGTGGAATATTACAATGGTCAAGAAAACCCTACCGTTCCCTGGGGTGGCCAATTCTTGGAGATATGGGGTCGTGCCCAGAAAGGGACCTTAGTGGGTTATAGTGCCACATAGTTCACCTCAATACAGCCATTTTCTCCAGGGCGACTAATCTCTGTCATCTGACAGTTCAGTTGTAGCTCTGGGAGATCTCTAGGTCCCCCCATAGGTAGCCAACCCTGCCCCATTCAGCTGCACCACTACTGTTAGTCCTTCCTCACTTTGCAGCTGGCTACTGCCCCTCTTCCTACTGTTTCCCAATCGTTCTGTTCCCCCAAAATCTTTCAGTTTTGGGCCCCCACTGTCCTTATTTTCCTAACATCACCCAGTATTCTGTCTCTCCTTTGCCCCCTGCTGCTCCTGGGGCAATGCAAATGAACGTTACCAAAAAGATTCAAGCAAGGCATCCCTCTGCTGCAAAAATTCAACCGGCCAAGTTTCTGTCCAACATAAAAGCAAGTTACATTGGTCCTCCTGCATCTGTAAACAATGGCTGGAAAGCTAAGCCCAAGGAATGCAATGGCAGACATGGAACTTTAACAACACAGTCAAAACAGCCTCTTCTCAAGGCCATGTTGCAATCCTAGCTGTTCAGCCTTCCACCAGAGAAAGGGGCTGCGTGGGGCAATATCATGCTGACAGAGGTGGAAAATGGGGAAAATGCTGGTGGCTTATTTGCTCCTATCAGTAAGATTTCTACTGGATTATAGTCTGCCCAAATTCTTAATAAGTTTCCCGTATTCTTCATTAACATGACTGTGAGAAGAAAGCACCCCAGGAAGGAGAGTTCAGTCTTCCCCTTCCCCTAGAAATGCTAAGATTTTTAAGGGTGGGGAGCTTTTTATGTGTGGGAAGCACACATGACTCTTCCATCTGCATTCCAAAATGGTACATGAGCATTTTTCTGAATGCTTAGATCGGCCTTTGGTACTAGAATGTCAGTCCAAGAAGGACAAAGGATCGCCTAGACCTCGCTCAGCTCATAAGCAAACAAGTAGGAAGGCAGCTGTTACTAATGAACATGGTGTTCCTACATTGTTCTTACCTAGAATCATTTTCCAAATATTTCTGAAGTCTGCTTTACAACATTAATCTCAGTTTCTTAGCAGAAGTGACTTACTGGCCTGCAAACTCGCCTCACTTGAAGCTATAAGAGCTGTGCTCGCTCTAAACCTGTATTTAAAAAATTAAGTTAACCATATGCTTGTGTTTATATTTCAGGCAACAGCTATGATCTGGAACACCTTGGCTTGAACACCATCATCCTGTGTTATTAATGTCACTGGCCCCTGAGCCTGAAAGTTTGAACTCCAGCGTTTTTGGCAGGCGACCAATACAAAAGTCATGTACGTTTTTGGTTTTGTTAAAATATCTTGACGTAATTTAGTTAAGTTCTGTACCGTTGCCACTTTGAAAGCACTAAAAAAAAAAAATACCCTATTCAAAAATGTATTATTTGCCAAGTCATCGTTTGGAGCAAAAGGGCTGCTATTTGCATACTGGAGTATCACGTTACCAAATCCAGTTCTGGTATTATATTATTGATGTGGCCCTTTGTGGTCTTCTCATAACACAGAAAATGGTGTACGTTGGTTCAGATCTGGGTGTAGTCTGCATGGGGCTTTTTACCCACTGCCAGCTCTAATAAATCCCTCCCGTCTACACTGAATTTGATTTGCATTTTGATTTGGGGCGCTTTAAATTTTCCCTTTGCAACATGCATGACTGATCCAGAGTGACTCTTCCTTTCCCCCATGATATCCAGAAGTGGCTATAACCCTCGATATTTGAAAAACTGGCATCAGTAAGTGTACAGATTTTTGCTTTTTGCAAATTAATTTTCTTCTCCATGCCTCATAGTGAAGAAGTCTTCCCTAATTGGCCAGGGCATCAGTTCAAAGACTTCCTGGTTCCCGATTGAAAGGCTTCCCTTAAAGTGACTGTGCTCCAGAAGCCCTAACTTCTCTCAGCAGAGATTAACCTCTTGGATTTATTTTCCCTCCTCTGCTTTCTCCAATCCTCTTCCCCACCCCCTCTTTCAAGAAAAGAAAGAAAGAGTCTCCTGCTGTACTTGGCTCCCCTCCCCACTCTGAGCTTCCCCAATCAAGTGCAGAACACTTTCAGTTGGGGGCAGGGGGATAGAGAAAGACCCAAGTTCAAACTGATCTGAATTCAGCAGGATCCACAACGGAAAAAACAAAGTAAGTGCAGAATCAGCCCTGGACTCAGGACGGAGCTTTGCCAGTCTCTTAGGTGGAATAGAAGTCTGCGTGAAGGATCTAATGGAATACAGGACAGTTCTCATTTTATTTTTCCCTCTTTTTATTTTAAAAATAAAAAATAAAATGATGCTGCAACCCAACACGGGTCATGCCATGGCATCGCAATCCGCCAGGCCTTTACATCTTTATGGCTTTAACTGTTGGGGGGAAACGAGAAAGATATTTAAAATTAGGCACCTGCATGTAAAGAAACCAGCCAGATTGCACGCCAGCAAGGCTGCAGACTGCAAGCACAGCAAATGGTAAATGATTCTTTCTCACGGTTAAACTGGTGCTACAAGCAAAGATGAGGTTTAAATAAAATCCAAGGTGTTTACGGATCCAAAAAACTGGTACTATGTTATGATCTGGCGAACAGGGCTATTAATTCAAGTATAACAGACATACCTGTGCAGCCGGTTGTTCCTTTTTTGCCGGAATAGCCCACATCACAGTGACAGATAAACGAGCCCTTTGTGTTCTCACAGCTTCCGCTCAAGCAAATGTTTGGGTTCAGCTCACATTCATTAACATCTGGGGGGGGGGGAAATGGGGAGGAGAAACGTGTTTGTAAGACTGAAATCGGCGCTTTGCTTTAGGTACGATGGATGCAAAACGACACACACAAGCAAACCCCCAAAGCCCTTAATGATACGAGATATAAACAAGGAAACAACTATGAAGCTTGTAGAGATTTGCCACATTCGGTCTCTGCTCTTTGCTATTGGGCACACCCAGGAAGGATCAGGTCCAAAAGGTCTCTGCTCTCTGGAAGATCACTAGGAATCCATGTTTTCCTGGAATTAGCCGATCTCAAGGAAAATGTTTGGCGCAAGGTTCAAAAACTATACAGCATCTTGAAAGCCGATAGCAATGGAATGTGTACATAGCTATAAGCTTCTGCAAACTATTGCTTCCTTCAACGTGTGTGGAAAAGTTTATATTTGATCTATAAAACCGAATAAAAGCTAGCCTGCTCAGGAGAGAGAGAACAACTTAGTATAGAGAGAAGCTTTGGGTCTGTTGTTACTTCAGAAGCTTCGGCAAAGTTCCTGTGCAAGTCGTTGAAAATTCGGCAAGAGCAAAAGTCTTCTACCTTACAAAAGTCTTCTACCATTTGGAAAGCTGACCCTGACCTATTATGCACAGCGGCAGATACACTGGGCCGCCTGTGGTTTCTTGCAGTGGGGCAGCGTGCCCCACCACGTCTTGTGTACAAACGGGGGAAGATTTCCCCCACCAGACACGGTCAGTCCCATATTCTGCATGCACACATGCAGCCAAAGCAGAAAGGTTCTGCCATGCTCTGCCGTGTCACAATGCAATCCCACCTTCACGGAAGTAAAACAACCACCCCATTTGGTTCCGCGCCACCATGAAGCGCTGTGGGGCTGAACAGGCTGTTTTCTGTCCCTGCCAGGACACCGTAGGCAGGAGAGGAGACTGGCCTAGAAGGCATAGATCTTCCCTTGTGCACATGGGCCTGGCTCGACATGACCCCCAATGGTGCCCACAGTGAAAAAGGGAAGGCGGAAACATCCCAGTTCCCTTGCTGCAGGACACCCAAGTCCCTAAGGCATGCCAACTCAGAAAACGAACACATTCGGGAAGTGGGTGGAGGAATAAAGATGTTTCATTTGAGAACCGAAATTTCCAGAGTTCCCACTGCCATCTGAAGCAGGGATATAGTGACAATGATGGCAGTGATATTTCCTCATTCATAATGCTAATATTGGAGCAGGGAAGGAAGCTTCCAAGAGCAAAACCGAGCGGGGGATGAAAAATAAACCTCCTCTTCCCTCCCCGTATGAACTTAAGGGAAATCTGGGGCTGCATGCCGTAGACGGAGGACGACCTGTGACCTTTGTCCGAACTGTTTGTGCCGTTCGCCTCCTTCATGTGCGGTCAGATCTTAACAATCTACATCAACTAGTCTTTATATGAAGCAGCAAAAAAGCACAAACTGAGCACTTTGCTTATCTCCCGCATCAGAAACGCTGACGGAGAACGATGGCTTGCTCCTGCATCTTAAAATCACTGCTTCTTTTCCTTCTGACGCTTACGCAAGGTTAGGATAAGAGAGGGTTTATTTTGTTTTTTCACTTGCCTATACAAGTCTTCATGTCCTCAGATGTCATAAAACCATCATAACAAAGGCACCTGTATTCTCCAGGTATGTTAGTGCACTGGCCCCCATCGCAGATGTTAGGATTGTCTTCACACTCGTCGATATCTAGAACGCGAAGGAGGGAAATGTAAGTGCAAAAGTTAATTATCTTTTAGAGCTAGGGAGAGCTTCCTAGATTCAACCTGGTTGAGTGATATCTGTTTTCAAGGAGCTTAAATGCACAATGGCCCTGCCATGTTTGTTTATTTATTATTTATTATTAAACTTTTATACCGCCGTTCCCTTAGGCCAGGGGTAGTCAAACTGCGGCCCTCCAGATGTCCATGGACTACAATTCCCAGAAGCCCCTGCCAGCGAATGCTGGCAGGGGCTTCTGGGAATTGTAGTCCATGGACATCTGGAGGGCCGCAGTTTGACTACCCCTGCCTTAGGCTCACGGCAGTTAACAAGATAAAAATTATAATAAAACCCATCATTAAAACCAATCCACACTATCAACGTCAGGCAACAGGCGAGCACTAACTAACCCCACTAACCCTCCCTCCGCCAAACCGTCCTACGTTAGCCGAGGGACATCAGGTTGCTAATACTGTTAAAAACACCCCGTCTTCCTTTCCATTACTTGCCCTAAGAAAAATTCAGAAATGTATTTATTTTATTTATTCATTTCGATTTTTATACCGCCCTTCCCTACAGCTCTGGGCAGTTTACATAAAACATTTTGAAACATTTACAAAGAACATATAGGCATATCTGGATCTCTTTTGCATTCTTTCATCTATATTATTTTGTGGTAAAATGCAACATTTCAGGCTATGGCGCGTCTGCTTTTTCCGCTGAAAATAGTTTCCCTGAACAGTTTACAATCACTGACAGGGAAACAGGTTACATCAACTTTTTTACGGCTCGCGGCACTGATCCTAAATTCAGGTAGGTGGCCCTGTTGGACTGAAACCTCTAAATAAAACTGGAGACCGACAAAATTAAATTCTGCATGCATCCAAAAGCTTACACCCAGAATAACGTTGTTCTGAATCAATCATAATCATTTTTTTGAACTCATCGTTATAGTCTGAAATACAGCTTTGGCTTTCTTTTTAAAAATCATGCTTTTTGCCCCCATTAAGCTCCAAACCTTTGCTTGGTTACTCAAAGGAAATATTTGCAAAACAAAGAGCTGACTTGGAGGGAGAAGGGTGTAACTAACCAGGAGATGAGTCTATTGTGGATTTTAGGAATTATACAGCTGCAGAGAGCTTAACTCATTTTAGCTACGGTGTCCAAAAGTTTCCTTTTAATTATTCAATGTCTGCGCCACCGGCGCACCAAACAAACAGAAAATGGCTGGTTTTGCAAAGCGATGCATGTAACCTGGAAAACATCTTGTGCTGGCTGGTGCTTGTCTTATTAATCAGCGGCTGCTGTCACACACGATCAGCTGCTTGGAACGGGACCCCCGTCCAAATGCATGTGTCAAACCAAACAATCTGCTGCTTTCCAAAGAAGGCACTTAGCAACGCACGACGTTTTGATTTATCGACTTGAAACATGGTATAGCTCTGCCTTTCAAGGCCTTTTGGTGTAAATGGCTGTAATTCTTCCCTTTCTTTTTTCCTTATACTAAAGTGAATCTGCTACCTGCCAAGTTAATAGACCACTGTGTGCGAAGGATGAAGTGTGCTCTTGTCCATAAAAGCTTCTGCAACAACACACACATTTGTTGTTAAAATGCCTTGTCGTCCTTCTTGCACAGACACCACTCTGGCCATCCCTTTAGATCTGAACGATTGGCACAAATACAGCAAGCGCCATGACACCTAAGAGTAGGTCTCCAACGCATTGGATCCGGAGCATGCGTGGAGTGGTCTGCTGGCCAAGAACTTCCCGTGCTTTCATGACATCTATCCCTTCGCTGGAAACTCAAAACTTGACGGTGTCTCTTATAACAGATTTGGCAGCACTGGGTACAGAATTAGTACATCCAGAGTCTGAACGCTGCATCACCCATTGGCTTAAATACAACCTTAGGTTTCCTAATTTACTGCGGTTGCTAAAAGCCTAGCAAGAACCATTCTTCAGAGATGTCAACTGGTGGCTCTTATTGTGTTATCATGGGAAGGGGACACGTGGGTGGTGGGTGGAAGACACTATTGCTGGCCTCTCAGAAAGGGTGTCCAAATGGGGGATTTCTGCTCATGGGTCACTCATTGTCAAGGTGGAAGGTTGGTTTCCCATCAGTTCTATCCTCAATGTACAGCCATATTTCCCCTCCGCCCCCATTAGAATTTTCACCCTGGTTTCTGGAAAGTGACCTATTTACTTTGATGGGAGAGTGTTAGAGGGTACATCCTGGGACTTGACTGGTGGAAAAACCAGACCATTATTTCAGCAGTGTCATACTCTGCAAGACGTTTACTTTGTCCCTTTGAACTAAACCAGCCATTATCGTGAGCTGCAGCTCTCCACCAATGAAACTGGAGTGGAGCACTGGTGGATCCTGACACACGAGGCTCATGAGATGGATAACTCAAATGATATGTAAGCAGACACATTTCCCCCAAAATCAGAATAGCAGGACACGATTCGGCGGCATCTCAGTGCAAACAAATGCATTTTACCCGTGCAAGTTCTGTGGTCCGGCATCAGCGCAAATCCCTGCCTGCAGCTGCACTCGTAGCTTCCTTCCGAATTCGTACAGAAGGTGTCACAGCCACCGTTCATGATGGTGCATTCATCAATATCTGGGAAGAAGCAAGAAATCGGCAGCGTGAAAAAAAAGGTGTCAAACTAACGCGGCTTTTGCAGCTTGAACTGGTAGTTTGCAAGACGCAATGCTCAAGTTTTCAAAACTAAAGCAGAAGGATTTACTACTCAAACAAGCATCTCTTGCCTCTAGTACATCTGCATCCTGCCTTTCTCCAAAGGACACATGCATGCGAGGTTCCCCCGTCTGCCGTTTTAGCCTCACAACAACCCTGTGCGGGAGGTTAGGCCGAGAGAAGAGAGAAACTAGCCTAAGGACACCAAACGGATATCGTGGCTGCGTGGGAATCTGAGAGTCTTCCTGGGGATGGACTGCAACTAGAAAGTGCTTTTCCTATGTCTGGGTGGTTCCTAGTTCCAGTCCACCCCGGGGAGACTCCCAGATAAGACAGGGATGCATTACCCCCCCCCCCCCGAGAAGTAAATAAAATGCCCAGCAACTGTTTACGTACTCCACACTTTGGCATGGAGAGATTCCCTTCTTGGCATGTCCTACTTAATCAGCTACATTTACTGGTAAAATGTCAGGGACTAAAGCTACTAGACCACAGGCACACAGCAACCCACAACCACAACCCACAACAACCAGTTGTGAAAGCCTTTGACACTTCATTGAAAATAACAGGGTTAACAAACATTCTGTCACTATTTCTCTTCACTGTTTTTTTTTTTTTAACATATCAAATCTTGGGCCTTGAAACCTCAACATTTTAAAGCCAAATTTCTTCCATGACCACAGAAGGCCACCGATCTGGCTGTGGATTGTTTTTAATGTGGTTGAGATGTGATTTACAATACTGGATTTTTACGTTTTAAGGCTGTTTATATTGCAATTTTAAATTCCTGTAAGCCGCCACGAGCTGGCATTGCTAAGAGGGATGGGTTAGAAATTTAAGCCAACAAACAACAACCATTTTTTGTTTACAAAAAGCAAATAAATAAGCACATATTTTAAAAGACAGTACTTCTGAGCATGTACAGAGTATGTACAGAGAACTCCTAATTATGTACAGAGAACTCTTCTGCCAGGTCTTTGGTTGAGGCCAAGGCATGGGAGATCAGAAGGGCCAATCCAGGTTAGATCATTACTGGGGTAGACCCACAGATTACCCCCATGGCACACAGAGAGGGAGCTAGTTGATCTGATAGGTTTTAGCTGCCGGGATATATAATTTTAATGGAGGAAATCAATATTATTATGTATTTTATGTGGGATTTTATTACTATGTAACCTGCTGCGAGCCAGCCTTGCTGATAGGGGCAGGTAATATAATACTAATACTACTAACAATAATGATAAAGAGACACCGGAATACTACTAAGAACTTGTAAGGATCATTCTAAGTTCCCAATAGTATTTTTCCCCCTCCATCTCTTTGGTATTATATGACAATTTTGGACCAACACTAGATAGCACATGCTGCGCCAGTGAGCCCTGAATCCTGTGCTCTTATCTAGTGCTTTCCTTGGCTTCTTTCACCCAGAAGTCACGGATCTAATTACAAATATACCGTTTCCATGCCAGGGAATCTGTCAGGCTCCGTCAGGGCTGAGATAGAACCCAGGGCAGTAGCGCTGTCCACGGTTTCCTTTTCAGGGGTCTCAACCCAAGAAGAACGACAGGGTGGAGCTTTGCTTTCACACGGATCCCTCTCGCCCTCCTGCCGGTCACCTTTCCTTGCTGGCCTTATAAAGGATTTCCTGGGGGTGGGTTAACTCCAGCTTCCCCCAATGCCCTCTCTTCAGGGGCAAGCCCCTGGGGAGTGAAAGGAATCTCAGCTAATGACCTCCCTGGCTGGGCACTCTGTTGTCCCACCCTGAAGTTTTAAGAGGCTGCTCTGGCAGCCTGCCCAGGCCTCAGGAGGCCCCAGATGCTGCTGGCCTCGTCCTCTGGACTGTTCCTGGGTCAGGCTGACGCTCCAGGAGCCTTTCTGGCATGGCTTTTCTCTCATTCCCCTCCCTACGGGCTCCGGCTGGGCCGAACGCCTCAGCAGCTCCCGGGAAAGGGCTTCTCTTCTGGAGCAAGTGAGAATGGGGTCCCCACCCCAACCCCCACCGGAATGTTCCACCGTCTGAAAGAGAATAGAGATAACATGATGTGACTTTGGGCTGATCCTGCATTGAGCAGGGGGTTGGACTAGATGGCCTGTGTGGCCCCTTCCAACTCTATGATTCTATGACTTTAAAACAGGGAAAACAAACTTCTTACCGACACAGGAGAGTTTGTCAGGTGAAGAGTGATATCCAGGGTTGCAGGCACACTGGTACTTCCCAATGAGGTTGACGCAACGCCCGTTTCTGCACAGATTTATGCTCAAGTCACACTCATTAATATCTGTCGGGAGAAAAAAGGGAGGATATTTTCAGTCTGGACTTATTTCAGTCTGGATTTATTTCAGTCTGTCATTATCGCCTCATGCGTGAGTGCAACAGGAGGAGGCGGATCTGTTTCTTTCTACGGCTATAAAGAAACCGGCATAGACAGAAATGAAGATGTGGAAGAGGCAGAAATGCAGAAGGAAATGGAAGGGAAAAGGGGTTTGCTCCTGTCCTAAGTTATAAAACCTAATGGTCAACAACTTGGCTGAGCCCACTAATATCCTCGAGAGCAATATTTTCAGAGTATAAACGTTCAAGAATCAAAGTCAGATCCTGAACCTGAGTCAAGCTGAACTTCCTGCCAGGAGATCTGTACGCCCAATTGAAGATTCTACTATCAGAGAATTTAAAAGGGGGGGAGGGAAGAATTCTTGCGGACCACATTTCACCGGAATCTCAGCTGAGCTGAACGTTTCCAGTTAAAAGGAAACAGTCAATAAGAAACCTTGAGCAGAAAGACAGCACCTGCTAGGCAAGCCCTGGACCATCCTAGAGGTCTATGAAATGGGAATGCAGAAAGCTTAGAATTCAGATGCCTGCTGGCGTGGATGCTTCCCTCCCACCACCACCTTACCTATACAGGCAGAGATGTTTGGAGATATCTGATGGCCAGGGGGACATTCGCATTTGAAGCTCCCTTCAGTGTTGATGCAAATGCCACCTCGGCACAACAGAGGGTTTCTTTCACATTCGTCGATATCTGTGGAAACAACCCCCCAAAAAAGCAACATGTCAAACAGAATATGTGTTACAGGTTAAAATTTCAGCATACAAAAACAGAAACTCTATCTATCTATCTATCTATCTATCTATCTATCTATCTATCTATCTATCCATCTATCTATCTATCTATCTATCTATACTATATAGATATTCATAGACAGATTTAGTTACAGATTTGCACATTTTGGTGCAAATGAGGGGGGCACTTGGTATTTTAGGCTTCTTCCACTTGCAGTGGCTTCTGACAATTAACCATGTTTTATATGGCTCACCCCGCAGTGAGGACATTTCCTAGATTTCTCTCCTAAACCCTTCAACTATTGACACAGGAAACAGGAAACAATCCTGAATTTTTAAGAATTGGCTGCAAGCTATCATGCACACAAGTCTTCTTGAGAAACGAGCGCTGTGTGTGTATTATTTATTTTCTGCTTATAAACTACCTCTCTCCCAAAGGAGGACCCGAAGGAGCTTACATCATTCTCCTCTTGTTTATTCTTACAACCACCCTGTGCAGTAGGTGAGGCTGAGAAAGTGTGGCTGGCCCCAAACTTCCTTGCACACTAGCGGCCCAAAGCCTACCCCGATCCTGTACCACGCTGGCTCTCAGTTGGCGCTAACTATACCAATAAGAAACAAAGGTGCCTTGGTTTAGAGCAGCCTTTTCCAACCTTTTGACCGTGGAGGAGCCCCTGAAATAATTTTTTCAGATTTCTAGCAGCCCTGGAAGTGATGTCAGCTGGCCACGCCCCCCTGCCACACCCCCGGAAATGACATCACTACTCACGCCCTCGGTCCTCCTTTTGCTCTCTCCCCCTGACTTTACTACTACTATGGTGGCTCTGCCTCATGTAGGCCGGAAATAGACAGCCTGCCCCTTCCAACACTGCACCACTTCAGAGCTCCCACGGACCCCCTTCAGAGCTCCTGGAGACCCCCAGGAGTCTACGGACCCCTAGTTAGGAATTCCTGGTTTATCGTGCTGTTCTAGCTTAGCTTTCCTTTTGGTTGCAATTTGTTTCTCAGTCTAGCTCCCCACTCAATTTTTAAAAATCTTAACCATTCAGGTGCCCTCATTTCACAGTTCACATTTTAAAATATATAAATACTGAAAACTGCCCTGCTGCAAAGGGAGGAATATATGAAATCACGATGGGAAGTGGCAAGGCTATTTGGAAGAAGGAAAGGACTGCGCTCTCTTAACAATTAGCATGTATGTGGGTCAGCTTTGTCACCAACCATAAATTTGACACCTAGAAAAACTTAGGAAACCACCATGTCCCCGAGTGACATCATGAAGTATTATAAAAACTATTACTAATCAGAATTAATCAGGGCAAGGGGGACAAATACTGAAACCAGAGAGGGGGGAATTTTGCGGATGAGCTAAGAGCTACAGTCCTTTGTGCGCTGATTCTATGAAGGCACAGTGGAAGTATTCTTGGGGGTGAAACCTAAGTTCTTACCAAGGGACCAAGTCCTCAAATCCAGCTAAAGGAACAACAGTTCCTTTTCATAGCTTTAAAGGGAAAAATCTCAAGCAGGGGAGGGGGAAAACACAGCTGCAGTCCAGCTTGGAATCACAGTCTTTTTGAACAATGCTTAATTCCCCCATCCCCACTGACGGTTTAAGATAAACTCCTGCAATCTATGGAGTTGAACTGACTAATATGGTTTTGTAACTATCTTGGAGCGGCAGGATATAAATCAATGCAAAAATAAATAAGTAAACTGAAACGACCCCAACTCAGCCCCTAGTTTCACATTAGATTTAGGAAACAAAGTGCCACCCTCCTACACACATTCCCTGAACTTCCCCCAGATTCCAGTAAAAATGGAGCCCAGTTACAAACTTGCACAGTTATAGAAGAAGAAGAAGAGTTGGTTCTTAGATGCCACTTTTCTTTACCCGAAGGAGGGTCAAAGGGGCTTACAGTCGCCTTCCCTTTCCTCTCCCCACAACAGACACCCTGTGAGGGAGGTGAGGCTGAGGGAGCCCTGAGATTACTGAAGAAGAAGAGTTGATTCTTATATGCCGCTTTTCTCTACCCGAAGGAGTCTCAAAGTGGCTTACAGTCACCTTCCCTTTCCTCTCCCCACAACAGACACCCTGTGGGGTGGGTGAGGCTGAGAGAGCCCTGATATTACTGTCAAAATAGCTTTCTCAGTGCTGTGGGTAGCCCAAGGTCACCCAGCTGGCTGCATGTGGAGGAGGAGCAAGAAATCAAACCCAACTCTCCAGATTAGAAGTCCACACTCCTAACCACGACGCCAAACTGTCTCTCTGCAACTTCCTACAAGTTTGTTTGTTTTGTTATCCAGTACAAATGTAGCTTGTCTGACCTACCCATACAGTTCTTCATCATCATGAACCCACTCTCATAGCCTTCAAAACATTCGCAGTGGAAATCTCCCGGGGTATTGACGCAGAGCCCTTGGCCACACAGGTCAGGAGAGATGCGACACTCATCGATATCTGCAAACGAAAACAAAATGCCGCTTTAGAGCAGAGCGCAACGCTTAAAATGTCGGGTACGGTGGCAGCGAGGCGCAAGCTCAAGAAGGTTACCTGTGCAGTTCCTCTCCTCCGAATCAAGCGCGAACCCGCTGTCACATTTACATCGGAAACTGCCAATGGTGTTTCTGCATTTCCCGTGGGTGCAAAGACTTGGGATCATCTTACATTCGTTGATATCTAAGAGGGAAAGAAGAAGGCATGTTGGAGGCCTGATTTTGTTAAATGTCAATTCAGGGTACGGTCCTTTTACGGAGCGCAATTTTATTTAAAAGAAACCCTTTTGGTAACTACAGCTCTGGGCTGGATCCGCGTCTCTAGTATTCTCATCAGAGAAATATTTAAGCATCGTGCTCTCCCACTCATTTGAAGACACTCCTATAAAGCACAGAACTTTCCTGTTCTTTCTTCCATGGTACAAGCTGATGGCGCTAGTTTTTCCAGCAACTAACACGCGCTGCTGTTGTCTCAACAAAAAGTTTTGCTAGCCTACAAGGACGAAAAATTGGGAAATCTTATACGCTGGGGTTCGTCTCTGCAAACCACATTGCTCATTCTTCAGCTGTTATTCATAAATGCCTATTTAACTCCATGGGATGTGTTAACTATTGCCCTGGACACTTCAGTTGGATCTTTAGAGAACTTATTGGCTGTCAGTTTCTGATCACTCAAACCTGCCGACAGCTCAGTATTATATGAAGAAGGATATAATACTGGCAGTCTTCAAGAAAAGGTTGAACGGGCAGTCTTCAAGCAAAGGTTGGATGCACACTTCTCTTGGATGCCTTAGGATGCTTAGGGCTGATCCTGCGTTGAGCAGGGGGTTGGACTAGATGGCCTGTATGGCCCCTTCCAACTCTATGATTCTAGGATTCTATGAGCAGGGGGTTGGACTAGATGGCCTGTATGGCCCCTTCCAACTCTATGATTCTAGGATTCTATGAGCAGGGGGTTGGACTAGATGGCCTGTATGGCCCCGGCCCCTAACAACGGTTACAGTGCAACTTCCACATAAGTAATGCCAGGCGTCAAAACCAAACTCTAATTCTTTTGCGGAGCAAACGCAAAGCAGATTTGTTTCTGAGCCTGGAAAAGGCAAAGGCAACTCCACCAGAACGTGCCTAAATATCAGGAACCCCCCTCCCAGGTTACCTTTGAAGAAGGGCTTGCCGTTGATGATCTCTCCTCGGGTCGAAAACCCGGGTCCCCTAGGGCAAAGGGCTTCGTAGTCCGGTGTTGCCTTGGCAGGGCATTCGTCACAGTCAGGACCCCAGGCCGCTCCCACCGAACAGCAGCACGCATCCAGCCGGTGCCGCCCCCCTATCGGCGCTGTGCAGTCTTCATCTTCATGGGTCAAGTAGCAGGTCTCTAAGCGGATATCTGTTCAGGTTATTAATAAACAATAAGTATTAATTAATAAACAAGACACGGGTATCGCAGTAGGAGAGTTGACTGCGGGAAAACGTACAATGCAGGGTTTTAAAAAGTGCCTGCCAGCTGATTTTTTAAAAACCTTCTGCTGAAAGGGGTTTCAAATGTTGTTGGTTTTTATACTTCGCATGCTTGTCGTTTGCTTGCTTTACTGCTTGTTGTCCAGAATCATGAGCTGAATGGGCATGTGCACCCTTGTAAATGGCCCTGTGTCATTTTCCTCTTCTTCTCTGTCATGACCATTGCTCAACTTTGCCTCTTAGAGCTACGCCCAAAAAAAAGGGGGGGGGAATAGACCCTATGCAGGTCAACATGGTTGGCCTGGATATAGGGTTGGGGGTGGGTAGGAGGGTGAGTTGGGGCTGGTGGGGAGGGGGAAGGGAAGGTGGGAGGGTTTTTAAAAATTGCTTTATGGTTTTATTCAAAGTGGGTCGCCGTGATGGTCTGAAGGAGCAGAACAAACCTAGAGTTCAGTGGCACCTTTAAGACCAACACAGTTTTATTCAAGGTGAAACTCATACCTTGAATAAAACTTCCTTAGACTTAAAGGTGCCAATGGACTATAAATTTCTTCTTCTGATTTTATGTATATGATCCTGTTGTGATCCACCATGAGCCAGCTGTACTGAAAAAGGCGGGAATTTGACAACGGATACCCAAAGAATTAATGGAGAATTGATTGATTGATTTAATTCATTAATTTGATTTATTTACCACCGCTCCCGGACTGACAGGCTTGTGGTGGTTTACAATGACAAAACTGAGCCTCCTTTTTAAAAAGTCACATTTTGTAACGGCCAACAGACGCAGAAATTGCAATACGGATAGTTGGTCTTCTCCCACAGTGGTGCATCCTCAGGGATTCTGACTGGGGATTCCCATCCTCAGGGATTCCCACTCACAGAAGAGGACAAGGAAGCTCCTGCATGACATGAGACTCTGAGGGAACACTGGAGTGCATGGTTTAAGCCACAGCACTAGGCCGAAGCCAAACACTTACCAAAACATCTTCTCCCAGTTGTATCCAAAGTCATTCCATTGGGGCACTGGCAAACAAAGGATCCCAAGGTATTGACACAAATGCCATTGGTGCACACTCCGGGAAACACTTCGCATTCATTGACATCTTTAAAAAAAAAGAATACACATTTTAAAATGTCAGTGATGACACGGTCAAGTCTATTTTTTCCACCATGTTCAAACACATGGAAATGAAACGGTCCATGAGCTGTATTCAGAGGGCAAAGAAAAAGCAATGAACTTCAGACTTCAGGCTCCGCCATCCTAAGCAGCTCCACTCAAAATCCTGCCAGGGTCTTCCTCCCAGGAAAGCGTCTTTTAGGATTGCGGTGTTAAGTACACTAGTTCACAAAGGGCAGATTTGGGGATTCTTGGGCATTGGGAGCCCAAGGTACCCCTATGACACATACTAGTGGAAATGCTTGCCATCTTTAGCATTAAACTGGGTTTCCCCAAATGCAGGATTATCTTTGTTTTTCTGCTGCCAGAGAAATACATGGCCTAAAAATAATTTGTTTCCTCTGTACAAGGGCCCTTGTGGCCCTTTCTTGCATACCCAGGGAAGTGCCAATCACCACTTTGGGATCAGGAGGTGAATTTCTTCCAGGCCAGACTGGCCAGGGTTTCTAGGTTCTTTTTTTGGGGGGGGGGGCATTGAATTGGGGTCACTGTGGGTGGGCAGGTAGTTGTGAATTTCCTGCATTGTGCAGGGGGTTGGACTAGATGACCCTAGAGGTACATTCCAACTCTGTGATTCTATACATTGGAAAGGCCAAGGACAATTATTAAAAATTATTATTAAAAAAACAGCACAACATTCGTGTAGTAAGTGGGTTTTGAGCAGACCTACTTATTCAGGGGAGGGGACTTGCAATCCTACTGGAACTAGGAATGTGGCACAAAGATACCACATGTATGTATTGGCAGGAGTTATACCAAGGATCTGAGGTCCCTAGCCTAGTTAAACCGGTGGACGTTTTTGGAATTTGAGAACCGATAGTGAGCACCAGAACAAAACGACTGCCATGCAGAGGGGAGATCAGTCACAAAATGGCCATCGTAAGGGCTGGGCCTACAGAGAAAGACTGGAATCTTCTGCAAAATATTAAAAGGTTCCATGTCAAACACCCTCCAATGATTGCTTTAGGATGCTTAGGGCTGATCCTGCGTTGAGCAGGGGGTTGGACTAGATGGCCTGTATGGCCCCTTCCAACTCTATGATTCTATGATTCTATGACTAGATGGCCTGTGTGGCCCCTTCCAACTCTATGATTCTATGATTCTATGAGCAGGGGGTTGGACTAGATGGCCTGTGTGGCCCCTTCCAACTCTATGATTCTATGATTCTAGGATTCTAGGATTCTAGGATTCTAGGATTCTAGGATTCTAGGATTCTAGGATTCTAGGATTCTAGGATTCTAGGATTCTAGGATTCTAGGATTCTATGATTCTATGAGCAGGGGGTTGGACTAGATGGCCTGTGTGGCCCCTTCCAACTCTATGATTCTATGATGGAGGCAGCTGCTTCCAAATGGCAGCTCATGTCGACTCAAGGGTGACGCTTCCTGAGCTCTTCTGAATTCCTCTTCCTGTTCCAGTGAAGGAAAGTTGGGATTAGCTCCTTGCTTGGAGGAAGTAGAAAGTGGGCGTAAAAATAAACCGTCAGCAAGCACTGCGGTGTAGATGACTGCGCTACATCATTGAGGTTAGTGCCAAACAGGTGCAAAAGTTTATGGAAAAGTCGGATTGCCAGCTTTCCAGTAAGCCACCGTGGTTGTGCTTTTAGCCGGAGCCAATGATATGCAGACGTTATCAAGTGGCAATGTTGATTATGTGGAAAGTTTCATCCACTTCCTTCTGGACCTCCAGCTGCTGTTAAAAGCTGGAGTCAGGAGGTTTCCTTCTGACAAATCCTAGGAACAAGTGACCAGGGTGGGGAAGGTCTCTCTGGGTCCATTTTCCTGCACGGTGTTCTCATAGAACAAAATCTGAGGGGCTTTCTGGCCATCACGAACCAGAGCTATTTAAACAACGAGAAATATTCAGAACGGATCCATAGGAAGCAGTTAGAATCAGACCCCGGGAAAGAGTTCTGAGCTAGAATGGCAGTACTTACACAAATCCCCTTAAACATACTGAAAACCTTGTGTCTACTATCTTGGACAAAGCAATTTTCCATCTCGGCAGCACTGAAAAATGTTCTGAACCCTCCCCTGTGATTTAGAATAGGTGGGGCGACTTTCCCTCCCGTCTCCCGAGGTCAGATAAGTTATGATCAGAGGATCCGTGGCAGGAACGTATCCAAAAAGCACTGGGTCATTATTTGGAAAGCAAGCTATTGTGACTAGGGACCTGGCTTCGGAGAGGAGGAGATGTTCCTTGTCCTTTTTGTTTTGTAAAAAATAAAAATTAAGTCGGCACATATGGGAATCATTTGTTTTTCAAATATTTCAGCTGCTGTGTCATATCAGATTGTTAGTCGCTATGACCCGATACAGTGTGGAGTTCTCTGGGAGTTCAGGGACAAGGAGCAGAGGAGCAGGCAGGAATCTTGCTGCCCTTTAGAGGCTGTGCTTTTATTAGTCAGCCCACCCAGCCCCTGCAGAAGCCCACAGTTCTAACCAAACGCCAGAGCCTCCAGTGGGCAGCAGTGCGAGTAAAAGAGTAAAGCTGCACACCAGGGAAGCACCCATTAAACCCCTCTGACTTAAATCACAGTGGAAGGGATTCCTTCATCCTTTGCTGACTTCCACGCTCTCCCATTTTTCCTGCTCCCCTTCCTCCAGAGCTGTTCACCCTTAGTCTCCTCTATCCCATCACCAAATGTATATCCTTAACACTAGTTCGCTCCCTTATATATTTGGGAAACAGCCTCCTGGGAGGAGACTGTCCAGGGCCCTGACTGTCCAGGTCTACTCTGATTGGTCCTCCCCCTCCAGCTCCCACCCTCCCTCCTTGCCTGCTAGAAGCCTTGTGACTGTGGCCTCCGTTGTCACCCACAAGGAGAGAGGCAGATGGGAGGGAGCCGGGGGGGGGAGGAATTTACAGCCTCCCTGCAGGCCGCAAAGCCCTGTCGCCGGCAGCGGGGGGGGGGGGGGGCTTTCCACTCCACTTTGCGGCCCAAAGGGAGATGCAGCCACCCTCTCACGCCCTCCTGCCTGCCGCCCCTTTCAAAGCCCATTTTTAAAATGGGCTTTGATACTAGTAACATATATTTAATTTCACACAGCCACCTCTTGGTACTCCATCACCAGCCCTCCCTCCACCTCCTCAGTTCAAGGACATTCTCACATCATAGCATGTTAAGTGAGGAAGGCAGAGGAGAAAAGGCAATATTTCGCCTGATTTGATGCATGCCAGCATAGGGATGCCAGCCTCCAGGTAGGACCTAGAGACCCCCCAGAATTACAAGTCATCTCCGGATGACAGAAATCAGTTCCCCTGGACACTTTGGAGGGTGGGCTGTATGAAGTAGTACCCCTCTGGGGTCTACATTTCCCTGATACTTCAGCTTCAAAAAGAGGACAAATTGGGTATTGTGTATGTGTTCACACACTCAGTTCAAAACTTCAACAGCATGCATTCTAACCTGCTATTACTTTGTAATTAAACACACTCTTTATATAAGATTTTGCCCACGGATGCTCCTTTCAGAATAACTAGGAAGCTGTGTGCGAAAATCTCAAAAATCGGTATTTATTGGCCGTTAAAACCGCCTTCTCCTTGGGACTCAAGGCGGTTTCTATACCCAAGTACAAGCAATAACATCCACTTAAATAAAACATTAATCCCATAAAAATCGCACCATACCCATGGCTCTTATGACAAGTTAATATTCACTTCCACAACGCATTTAAGAGGCAGACTCCAGTAAAACTCAAATTGGCCAGCTAACAGGATATGTAAAAGACTGTAGCAATGACCTAACTTGGCAGGACACCGGGAGATCTGTGTCAGGCACTACCACTCTCTTTAAAGTCTCTTACCAGACACATCTGGAGCAAGACCGTGGAAGGAAGAAAGTCGGGTTTCTAAGCCTTCCCCCAACACACGCACACACAAGATTTCCTGATCTAAAATGACCTCCAGAAGAGGTGCTATTTTCCTCATTAGGAAAACATACATGTCCTGGTATCAATATGGGCTAGTTTTCATAATGGGGAAAATACCATCCCTCCAGGATCAGGGAAATGGCACGAAGGGGAAAGGTTTAACTCCCCAGCGCTAAGGTCCCCATTCAAAACAGGCCCCACATACTTGGCATGCAACACTTTAAATGCAGTACCCTCCTGCGTCTTATCTAATTAGGCACTCAGATATTGGTGAGAATTACTTTTTTTGCAGCTGTACTTTGAACACTGCTAAACACTAATAATGACATGTAGCACAGATCTGTGGATGTGCACATCCGCAGATTGGGGCTATGTAGAGCACCTAATAATGAGGCTAAGAGCTGAAACAACAACAAGAGGGAGAAGAGAGTTAAAAATCCTCAGGAGACAGTATGAGCCAGGCCAGCAGGTTTTGAGCCTGTGATTGGTTCATTCAGTCTAGTGAGGATTTTTAACTCTTCCCTCCCTGTTGCTTTTGTTTCAGCACTTAGAGTCTCATTTTCTAGGTGCAAACTTGTGGAAGTCACTCTGGGTTGAGCATGCCTGGATTTGTTCTGGGCTCAGCACCATGGCGTAGGACACTGGGAGCCATGCTGGGCTCAGAGTTTAAGATGGGTGAGGGGGTCTGGAGCTGTGACAGGTGGGGGGGGAGGGATATGGGATTCTCCCCCCATCAATGTCACAAGATTCCCATTTGTCCTGCTCTAAATCTTAAGAACCTAATGGAAGGGCTATAAAAGCGTTCGGGGGCCCTAAGGTCTTCCACAGAAGCGTAACGAATATCACTGGCATTTTCCATCTCCTATAACCGAGACTAGCTCGATCTTGTAAGAGCTCAGAAGTGTCATACTGTGGATAGAGATAACCAAGGAAGGACAGGGCTGCCATGCAGTGGAAGGAATCACAAACCCCCTCTGCTAATCTTTTGTCTTTAAAATCCCATGAGATGGGGAGTTTCCTGCGGTCGCCATGAGTTGGTTGGAACTCGATGGCACACTTTACATTCTTCACAACACATTTCAAGGCAACAGCACATACCTTCGCACAGGGTCCCTCTTATCCTCGAGTATCCCTTTAAACATATTGGGTCTAGAAAAGAAAAGCAAAATGACACCAAAGCTAGGACTTGTTTCATTGAACACGGAAATGCATTCGACACACAAATAGCAGCAGGGTGCGCATATGGTGCGCATGTGCAGAAGGGTCAACTTGAGGCTCTCTGGTCCCATTCCCTGACCTTCCATAAACTGTACATGCATGAGCTCTTAAAGCATATGCATCAGTGCCTATCCAATTCTCATCTTAGTTTTACGGTAACTTATCGCCTGTGCTAATTTCCTAAGTAAAGAGAATTCCGTTTGGATGTAGTGTGACTGGAGGAACATACTAGCGAAAATGGACAGCTATCTTGCCTATATTTCACATATATGTTATTTTGTTACATGAGATAGCAATCCTTGTCCTTTCTTTTAGCCTCATTGCACTTTTAGTGGGGCTTCAAAAACTTTCCCAAAACTGTGATAAGTAGTGTCTATAGGAACTAAATATTATCTGCTAAAGAAAAATGAGCATTCTAAGCCATCCAAATTCTGCGCCAAAAATGGTGAATCCTGCAATGTGTATTTATTATCATTATCATTCTCATTATTATTTAAATTTCTATACTGCGCTCCCAATATGGCTCAGGACGGCGTACAAAGTGGATTAAAATTAACAATAAATTGAAACAGCATAAAACCAAGTAATAACATAAGCAATAAATTAGCAGCATAAACTTAGTAAGTCTCCAGACTTACTGTCACTCTGTGGAGTGTGTAAATTATTTCAGTACAGTCTATGGAGGTTCCTCTTTTGCATGCTATATTATAGTTTTACTAGATTCAAGCGGGTAGCCGTGTTGGTCTGAAGTAGCACAACAAAATTTGAGTCCAATGGCACTTTTAATGCATGTCTGAGGGATTGTGAGTGCACATGAAAGCTCACGCCTTGAATAAATCTTTGTTGGCCTTAAAGGTGCCATTGGACTCTGATTTTGTTACAGTTTTGCTCTTAAGGGGAAGGGATCAAAGTTTTAAGAAGTGTGGGTGCCTGGGGGGGGGGGCGGAGGTGTCAAACTGACCACCAAAAAGGTTAGGCAGGGGACAAATGGGAACTGCATGAAGAAAAGCCCTGGGGCAGCTGTAGTGAAGAGGCAAATTACCTGCAGTTATCAAGGGCAGGATTATCCCACAGGTTTCATTTAGGGCAGGCATTTGGATTAACAGGGTCTCCGAAAGTTCTTGACTGCCCACTTCAATTTTGACCCCAGGTAGCGGATATACTAAGCTGTGTGGCAGGGACCGTGCTGTAACTGGAGTTTGTGCAGCAGTCTTGGGAGTTCAGGGCCAGGATTCAACTTTTTCATTTACTGAAAGACGATTCCTTTAGAAGTGCTTGGGGGGAAAGTGTGAATAATCTATTAGAGTCTCTTGGCTTCTCTCCAGCTGTGGAACAATGTCTGAGTCCAATGGCACCCTTAAGACAAACCAAGTTGTATTCTAGCTTTCATGTGCACACACACTTCCTCGGGCACTGCGTTATATCCAAGGTGTACGTGGCTGGACAGATCCTTATCCTGGATGCTTTCGGCTGATCCTGAATTGAGCGGGGGAGGGGGGGGTTGTCTGGCCCCTTCCCACTCTAGGATTCTATGATTCTATTTCACACCAACATGGCTACCCATTTGAATCTATCGCCTGCTGTGGTTACAGATAGCTATTCTGAAGTTCTAAGGCTGATCAGGAAGAGGGTGGGGGATTAAAGGTAAAGATATCCCCTGTGCAAGCACCGAGTCATGTCTGACCCTTGGGGTGATGCCCTCCAGCGTTTTCATGGCAGACTCAATACGGGGTGGTTTGCCAGTGCCTTCCCCAGTCATGACCATTTACCCCCCAGCAAGCTGGGTACTGGGTGGGGGGTTACGGGAGTGAAAAAAACCTGAGGTTCAGCCCTGAGGCTTGAAAATCTTATTCAACCACTCCTGAGTCAGCTGCTGCCAGCCTGAGTAGACAATACCAACTTGGAGGGAGAAGGGAGGGAATAGTCTGATTCACTATAAAGCGGTTTCATGTGTTCACCCCTGGGATCCTTTTGAATGAAGGGCAGGATAAAAACAATATTAAATAAATTAAGTAACAGAAGAATCATAGCTGGAAGACTCCAAATTTCCTGGCACTCTCCTGTTGTGGCTCTATCAAAAAAATATGGACCCAGTGAGGTCTGACCCAGCCCTGTAGCTTCTCCAAATTATGCTCTGGGAAATTCTGCTTTATGAGGTCCTTTTCTCCTACTGGTCCAAGCAATCCTTAAAGAACAATTGGCCAGGACTAAAGCCTAAAAAAAAAAAGACGCTTGCTCCTGGGGAGGAAAGCTATGGCAAATCTAGACAGCATCCTAAAAAGCAGAGACATCACGCTGTCAACAAAAGTGTGTCTAGTCAAGGCTATGGTCTTCCCAGTTGCAATGTATGGCTGCGAAAGTTGGACCATGAGGAAGGCCGAGCGTCAAAGAATTGAGGCTTTTGAACTCTGGTGCTGGAGAAGACTCTTGCGAGTCCCTTGGACTGCAAGGCGAACAAACCGGTCAGTCCTAGAGGAGATCAGCCCGGACTGCTCCTTAGAAGGCCAGATCCTGAAGATGAAACTCAAATACTTTGGCCACCTCATGAGAAGGAAGGACTCCCTGGAGAAGAGCCTAATGCTGGGAGCGATCGAGGGCAAAAGAAGAAGGGGACGACAGAGAATGAGGTGGCTGGATGGAGTCACTGAAGCAAACTTAAAAGGACTCTGGGGAATGGTAGAGGACAGGAAGGCCTGGAGGGTCATTGTCCACGGGGTCGCGATGGGTTGGACACGACCTAACAACAACAAAGCCAACAGCCTTACCTCGTTCACAGGGGACACAGGGACTGCCCCAAGCAGCGCCGAGTGAGGAACAGCACTGGGATTTCAACGTGGCCCCATTGATGTTGATTTCACACCTTCCGTTCACAATGGTCTTCCAGCAAGTGCCTTTAACCGTCTCTATTAGAACCGGAAAAGGAAAACAGTCATTGCCATCGGCTTGGAGCGATATATTATGAGACTCCATTGGGCAGCTGTACTGCCTACCGATCGAATACTGGGTCAAGTTTAAGATACCGGTGCTCAACCTGCAAGGCCATACGCGGTCAGAGTCCTGGGTACATTATATAGCTAAAAACTTGGGAGTCACGAACCTTGCTAGGGAACAAAAAAAAGGAATGTGGCTCAAAAGAATACATTACCGATGCAGACGGTTTTTGTTGCGTCCAAAGAACTTTCAGGGGAACATTCGCAGACAAATGATCCAGCAGTGTTCCTGCACACTCCATTAACACACGGGCTGGATTCACACTCATCGATATCTGCAATAAGGTAAACAATGGGAATGATTGGCCAGTGGAGGAAACAGAGCTTTCAGATGTTTTCCTTCAGTCGGGTTATATAAACGACAGAATCCTCCTTTGAAGTCAAGACTTTCCTTTCGAAACATCCACGTGGGGAGGCCCTAATGCCCGGCTTCTCTGGCTCCTGTATTCTGGCATAAGATCGCCACAACCTCTAGGAACTGCTTTGAAAATTTAGAACAGCCAGAAGAAGGAGAAGGAGAAGGAGAAGGAGAAGGAGAAGGAGGAGGAGGAGGAGGAGGAGGAGGAGGAGGAGGAGGAGGAGGAGGAGGAGGAGAAGGAGAAGGAGAAGGAGAAGGAGAAGGAGAAGGAGAAGGAGAAGGAGAAGGAGAAGGAGAAGGAGAAGGAGAAGGAGGAGAAGAAGAAGAAGATTTCCCTTTCCTCTCCCCACCACAAACACCCTGTGAGAAAGGTGAGGCTGAGAGAGCCCTGAGATTACTGCTCGGTCAGAACAGCTTTATCAGTGCTGGGGCAAGCCCAAGGTCACCCAGCTGGCTGCATGTGGGGGAGGAGTGGGGAACCAGACTAGGCTTGCCAGAAGTCCACACTCCTAACCAGTACACCAAGCTGGCTACAATGTCACAGGATGTTTTGTTTACCTTCACATGTCTGTAGATCAGGCTTGAACACAAATCCTTTTGGGCAGGTGCAGCTGAAACTTCCAGGAGTGTTTCTGCATTGGCCATTATCACAAAGCAGAGTGTTCAGGGCGCATTCATCGATGTCTGCAAGGAAAAACAGGAGAGTCATTTGAGGTAGCAAAAGAGGAATCTTTTTTTAACTTCTGGAAAAGATGCAGGGAAGAGGAAGCCTCATGTTTTGTCGCTGAGCAATATTTGAGTCTAGTAACACTTTAAATACCAACAGAGCTCTTCAGGAATATAGATTCTTGTGGGTAGCTATCTTAAACTGAAGCAACAGAATGACGTTTGAGTCTAGTGACACTTTTAACACCAACAAAATTTAATTCTGGGTATAAGCTTTTGTGTGCATGAACATAAAATAAAGACGTATTCACACTTTAAACACTAAAAATGTTTTCCAGAAAGATAGATTCAGGTGGTTAGCTGTTAAATCCATGGGTTCAGAGGTGGACATGTACGCTGGCAGTGATTTGATCCTTTTATTAAGACCTCAGCATGGTACAAGAAGTACTGAACTGAACCAAAGAGCCCCCCAGAAAACCCCAACATGAGAAAAACAATGGATTTTACTGCTAGTGCATGCTATTGGTCAGTTCCAGCTTAAACCGACTGGATCTGGCAGCCAGGATCTGGCCACACATTAGTCAATTACATTGTAAACTACGATCCTGCCTTGAATCTCAAGCTCAATCCTCAACAGGTCTAAAGGCACAACAGTAGCCATGTTGCTCTGAAGCAATACAACAAAATTTGAGTTCCACAAAGTTTAGTTCAGGATATAAGCTTTCCTGTGAATGCACATTCGTTCAAGTGTTTCATGTTCATGCACAGAAAAGCTTATTCCCAGAATAAAACTTTGTTGGTCTTAAAAGTGCCACGGGACTCAAACTTTGATCTAATGTTTTCCAGAGCATAAGCTTCCATGGGACAAAGCTCACTCACAACAACCTACTCCCCGAAAAATATTGCCGTTCTTTAAGATGCTACTGGACTAAAATCTTGTTTTGCTAATACAGGCTAACACCTAAAGCCTTGTTTTCCTACTGGGGATGCTTCCCTATGTGTGAAGGTCCTGATGGAGGGAACATTGGTGCATTCATGGAAGAGGATGGGCTCTTTGAAGAGGTAATAGCTAAATGGTACATCCTGGTTGAGAACCAATTTATCTCTAAATGCCAGTGGGTAGAGTTTGGAGGGGAAAGGGTGTTTCCGGGATGCTGGCCCTGTGGAAAACGGGACATGGATCTTTGGTTTGAAGCAACAAGGTTGTCCTAATTTTCTTATAAATGCACCATCTCAGAATACATTAGACAGGAAGATGGAAAACTTCATACCGATGCAGTTTTTCCCAGTTGTATCCACTTCGTACCCAGCATTGCAGATGCATTTGTACGTTCCACGAAGATTTTCACACTGCCCGTTCGGACAGATGTCAGGATCCAGTGCGCATTCATTAATATCTATTTGGAAAGGGGTTGAGAGGAAAACAAAGGTCAGGTTTAATTTGTGACCCTTCCCAGACAATAAAAAATGCTCATTTAAGATGAAACTGCACCCAACTCTGGAGTCCTGTGATTACAAATTCAAGCACAATGTTTGTCTCTGAAGAGTAGATGCAAAGGGGGGGAAGGCACAATGCTGGGCAAGGGAGAGGAAACTCTCCCTCCTATAGTTTTCACCAATCAAAAATACCCAGAGGTATCTGGAGCTCAAGGTGGGGGACTCTTTTTCAGTAGAGGCACCAAAGGTTCTCCTCAAAATCCCAAGTTTCAAAAAGATTGAATTAGGGGGGTCCAATTCTGTGGGCTGCCTAAGAAGATGCCCCCATCCTCTACTGCTTTCAACAGAAGAGGAAAGAGGCATTAAAAGGCAATGTGATCCGTTTAAATGCCTTTTGCAAGTTGCACGTGAACTCCAAATGTCTTTAAAGGGCTCACTGTCCCTTAAATCATCTCTTGCAAGCAGCAAGTTCACCCTGAAGGCTTTTAAAGGGGATGCAATCCCTTTAAAAATATTTGGGGGCAGCTGTTTTGGATAGCCAGATCTATATCCATCTGAAAAAAGAGCTGAAACATGCCAATAAGCTTTAGAGACATTCTCTCATAGACGTGTCTAGTTGTAGAACAAAACTATTTAACTGCCTTTCTTCATCCTAAGACAATCTTAGATATGCCCTCTGTTCTTATATAGGGCTCTCCCCAAAAGCATTCCCCAGCAGCGGTAACATGCATGAGTTTTATATGACTTGACTGTACTTACCAGTTCCTATTGCTGTCATGCCGGGGCCACTGCTACAAAGACCATGATATTCATCTGAAATCAAAAGAGCGATACTTTAATAGACATATGTAATCATGTCAATATTAGGCCCTCTAGAGCAGGGGTAGTCAACCTGTGGTCCTCCAGATGTCCATGACCTACAATTCCCATTAGCCCCTGCCAGCAAACGCCAGCAAATTGTAGTCCATGGACCTCTGGAGGACCACAGGTTGACTAACCCTAATCTAGAGGTCTAGAATCCCTTTGAAGAACTCTGATCTCTCCCCCCTCTCTCTTAAAAAAATCATTAAGAAGCTAGCTCAGTAGGAATCATGGCAAGGTGGTCATTTAAGAGCTCAGTAACCAGTATGGAGGCAAACAGGCAAACTGCTCTTCCTTCTGAAAGGTGATACAATGGATGTGCAGTTCCTGAAAAGGGAGCCTCTCCTCTTTTCCTCCGCCCAAATCAAAAGCCGAAAGCTGTCCTGTATTTTACCCTCCATGAGCTGGCATCTTCAACAATAGGAGAGGTGCGCAAAAGAGGCCAGGAGAAATTGCTTCCACATGTGTAAATGTTCTGTTAAATTAATTCAAATACAAAACAGAAGTCAATGGCGCCGGGCCATTTACATTTACAAAACGGTTTCGCTCTACTGTGCAGCTACAAAAGGGAGAGCCGAGAGGGCAGCAGAAGTTACTGGAAAGGCCTTTTTCCGGCTCCGATAACTTCCCCAGCATTTCTGTTGCTATCCAGACTAACGTGGCATACTGGAAAAGAGCAGGCAGCACTTCCTCTTTGGAGCTTGAACATCAGCGAAAGCTGGTTTAATTGGCACTGAGTGATCACACCACTTATATGTCTCTTCTTTCCCAGAGCCAATTAAAACAAAGATTAAAAATGTATAAACTTCGCAAGGAATCTTTTCCCTAAAAACTAGGGAGCCAGTGTCTGGGCTAGACATTCCAGAATATTGTGTTTTCTTGGAAGATTTGGCCAAGGACACCGGTGCATTTTTTAAAACCACAACTTCCAATTTTTTTTTTAAAAAATCATTTTTTTTGTATCTACAAATTGCAAAACATAAATGTGAGTCTTACAGATATTATTTGTGTTCCCAAAGCCCTCGGCTCATGCCGTGTCCCTAACATAAAAAACTGGAACTGTGAAATGCCACTTGTGACTAAGGACAAGAGTCTTAGTTAACTGAACGCCTGAGATACATTTTGGTGGTCTCCTCACACGACTTCCTCCAACTTAAGCAGCAGTTCTGGCAGAAAGAGAGCCACTTAACTTGGAGGAGATCTCCTGAGGCTGGAGGAAGGTTTCAAACTTTGCTCGGCCTAGGGAATAGATACAGGATACCAAGCTACAGGTGCCAGCCTCCAGGTAGGACCTGGGGATTCTGTGAAATTAGGACTCATCTCCAGACTACAGAGATCAGATTCCATGGGGGGAAATGGCCACATCGGAGGGTGGATTTTTGGCCATTGTACCCCACTGTGGTCCTTGTCCTCTCCAGGCTCCACCCTCAACCTCCAGGAGTTTTCCAACCTGGAGATGGCAACCCCATTCCCTCACCCCCACACACAGACACACTAATGGCCAAGGGGCACCCATCTGTGCTATTCCAAGCAGAGATTTCTCCTCAGAATACAGCAAGTGTGAACATCCACCAAATTTGAGGAATGCATTGTGGGAGGTGAAACCTCATGGGGATGCCAGATTTGACATTCCTTTAGGAATGCGGTGGGTTGGATTCAGATTAAACTGGAACTTTCCATTGATTCCTTTTTCCTGCTACAAGACCCCCCCCCTCCCCACCACCACCACATCCCCGATCCCCAGAAGCACAATTTTGGGAGATGGTTGGGCTACAGTGGGAGGGAGAGGCAGGAAATTGAGTCTGGATACAACCCGATATATACAAATTCCCGCCCCTTCCCCCAATCTGCAGGTGAATTACACCGTGGGAATTTGCACTATAGAAGTTTATTTTATTTTATTTATTTATAGTTGGATTTGTATGACCGCCACTCCCAAAGCTGGCTCACGGCGGTTTGCAATTTTTAGTATGCAATCCATATAATAGAATAAAATCCCATTAAACCCATAAAAACACATAAAAGCATTCTAAAACGCAAACCAGACTAAGCAAAATATATCCCACAAAAGCCCCATGGGTGGACCAAAGGTGTCCAATGGAATTTGGGATGTTAGCACTGGGGGACTTGGAGTCAGGCCAATCTAATACTAGCCTAGACCCTAAGGGGAGAGGGGAACCCGATCTTAATCCCCGGGACAGCTACCTGGCCTCAGATGAACTACCTGGCCCCTCACACATACAGACACAATTAACTGAAGCATTATAGCACAGGCAATTTTTTCACTTTTGTTATGCAAAGCAAGGCAACTCAAGCAGTGAAGACTGCAATGCTCACAGGCATTCGATTTTTAAATGCTTTAAAACCAGGGTTTTATTTTTAAAAAGCCAGAGCAAGGGAGAGAAAACCTCCATGCAGGAGAGGACTACTGCAGTAGCTCTTAACAGTTGCGAACAGATGATGTAATTCCTTATGGGACGAATCATGCTCTACCTGAAGACTGCGGAGGACAGGGCTGGCAAGGTTCCCCAAATGCGTAGTCCGTGCTGGCGCAGCAGCACTCTGATTTAGTAACTGCTCCAGATAGCGGTTTAACACATTGACCTCTCTTGTATTCACCGTAGCATGTGCTCCGCATATGTGTATCTGCATGAGAGGGGGAAAAAAAGATACCCGTCAGATCTCCAAACAGACCGCGACGAGAATGAGAACGCCTCGTGACGCAGGGGAACGGCCACCCGTGAACACATGAAGCTGCCGCCTTCTGACTTGCACGTGCACACTTCATGCGTAAGATCTTTCCCCTGATTAAAACAGCTAATTATCAAAGCAGAAAACATCGGGCCACTGCAGGGTCTGCGCTGGTGACATCTAGATGAAATTACTACAGCATGTTCTTTGAAAAGGGATTGGAAACGCCAACTGGAACAGAATGCCGCGGCAAAGATATGGACTAGATGGGCTGGTAGGGGTCAAATCTCTAGTCTCAGCCCATTTTCTTCCAGGCCCAATTACAGGTCCTGGTCTTGACCTTCCAAACCCTACATGGTTTAGGATCAACATATCTGAAGGCACCATCTACTCTCTTATGAACCCACATGGCTATGATGGTCATCTTCGGAGGCCTTGATTAAGGTGCCCCCTCCTTTGAGATTAGGCCAATGGTAGCCCCGGAGAGCCTCTTGTGGCGCAGAGTGGTAAGGCAGCAGACATGCAGTCTGAAAGCTCTGCCCATGAGGCTGGGAGTTCAATCCCAGCAGCCAGCTCAAAGTCGACTCAGCCTTCCATCCTTCCGAGGTCGGTAAAATGAGCACCCAGCTTGCTGGGGGGTAAATGGTAATGACTGGGGAAGGCACTGGCAAACCACACCGTATTGAGTCTGCCATGAAAACGCTAGAGGGCGTCACCCCAAGGGTCAGACATGACTCGGTGCTTGCACAGGGGATACCTTTACCTTTAGCCCAGGAGAAAGCACTCTCAGTCATGGCACTGCCCCCCCCCCCAGAAATTCATCTTTCCTTTCTGCTGCTGTTTTCCATTAGCAAGTGAATACTTTTTGTGTTTCACTTGTTATTCCCTCAGTGATCCTTCCTTCCAAGCCCAATGTTTCAGTTGCTGTTTTTGTCTTTTAAATTGATTTAATCATCTGTTTTATTGTGGGACGAGGGTGGTTTTCATTGGGTTTAAAATGTGGTTGTTCATCACCTTGATGGCCCTTGTAGGGGCAGAAAGGCATGTGTTTTTTTTCCCAGAAGTAATCCCCACTAAATGCAACGAGGTATAAGACTGCACCTCTAGAGTAGTGAAGCTGAATAATGAGAATTCAGGGGACATATTTCTCATAATTTACCAGGGTCTCATGCCGAATGCACACACATGTCATCTGAGCTGTGAGAAAAAGCAATAACAGCCAGACAAACAGTCTTTCAAAAACAAAAAAAAAAGTCTTTCGGATAGTTACGCAGAAGAAATCATTAAAAGTATTAATCAGATCTAGGGATGCTAACGATAACCAATGTCGGACGATCCAGGCTGGAGAACAAGCAAAAACACTGTCAGAAGTAATTTCGCTTGGCTTTCCCATTTTCATTTTGACTAGAGACAGAACCAGCCTGAACATTTCACACTCTGCTTAATAAAAGTTCTGCTTCCTCACTTTGCAAGACTGTCAAAAGCTCAAAACACTTGGCTGATACCCACTAAAGAATCCAAGCCTCTGAAAAGGCCAGGGGCTTAGCGTAGGCATACAATGTTGTTCTAAATAAAGGCATTTAGGGGAGGACTGTTGCTTCATTGATAACATTGTCCTTTGCTTGAGGGTGCTTACAGCTTTTAAAACAATGAACAATAATAAAAAATAAACATGTCCCGAGAAATTTATTCAGGCGGGGTCCAGCAATGCCCCCGGGGGGCTGCCCCAGACACAGAAGTGGAAGTTCGCCATTACTGGCCGTGGGAGAAAAGTCCTTGAACTCTGCTTACTGCGACTAGTAGCAAGAGCTGTGAGTTTCAGCTGCCGTTTTCGTCACCAGACTTACCGTAATAATAAACTGGTTGATTAGTTCAAATCATTAAGACATGTTTTGGAGGGTGGGGGAGTTACCTAGAAAATAGGAAGGGATTTCTACCATATTTGGGGCTCCCTTGGCGTGCTTGGGAAAAAATGCCTGTATAAATTAAACAGCAACAAAACAGAGCCAGAACAGCCTGGGCAGGACTATTCCAGAAGGCCCAGAGCAATGAGAGCAGCAAGGGGATATTGCCCTTGGCACATAGTGATTTAAAGAATCCCAAAAGAGGAGTTTTGGGATATCTGAGGGATTTCCAAATGGTTTCTCTCTCGCGGCAATTCCTCACTGGTCACAAGTGTGTGCCTTCCAATATTAAATGTCAGTCAAGTGTTCTGCAGAAACACAGCAAAACAGAGGGGCTTTCCACGCAACATTATTACCTCAGCTCTGGTCCGATATAGTTTCAAATTTACCCCATTGTCTTCTGGCCAAACGGTGAGTCTCCAGACGCCCGTGGACTACAACCCCCATGAGCCCCTGCTACTGGCAGGGGCTCATGGGGATTGTAGTCCATGGGCATCTGGAGGGCCGCAGTTTGGCCACCCCTGTTCTACAGAGTCCTTGCCTCATATTTCTTTCTCTCCTTCCCCTCCCATTCTTTTTGGACCACTTTTACCCTAATGTTTTTCAAGCAACTGGATTTGGGCTGTGTGTGCTTGCAGGTGTAATGTTCCTTATGATTCCCTCTTACCGACACACACGCGTCCGTCCAGGCCCACAGCAAGGCCAGGGAAGCATTCACATCTGAAGGAGCCCTCGGTGTTCACACAACGGCCGTTCATGCATATCCCCGGCGTCTCGCACTCATCGATGTCTGCCACAGAACAAGAGAGACTTTATCAGAAATTAAAAATAAGGAGTACACACCACATCTGTTCCACAGGGACCATTTACGCTAGGGCGGGTATCAATTCAGTATCTCTGCCCTGCTGTTTCCGGAGCCTCAAATCTCATCCAGAAAGGCAGGCTACAAATAAATTGAACATTCTACCCCCCCCCCATTCCCCTTTTGATTTCACTTGCCCCATTGATCAAATCAAACCCATAATTCTTTTAGGTTTTGTTTCCTTGCATCATATCTCATTCTAATATATACATCTTTGATACATTATACATATGTTACAGTGACATACAAGTATAAATATTGCATAAGTGGCATATAAACCTTACATCATGGATACACAAATCTGCAAAAAACATGAACATCCGGGAACAGAAAATACTGACAAATAGAAAATAGACAATAAGCAAAATAAAAATAAAGAAAACAATCCCACATTCATTCTCACAGTCTGTGTGAATTAGCAAAAGGACAACCAAAGCAAATGAGCAAATAAAACAAGATCAGCTCATCTCATGAAGCATTCAGAACAGAGGAACAATTCAAAGGAAGTCCAGTTCTCTGGGGCAATTAAACATTCTCATTTGGTTCTTCTTCATTCTCCTCACACAATCATAATCCCAAAACAAACAAAACAATACACAGGCAAGAACATTCCAGGAGGAAAGAAAGAAAAGGCAAAAAAAACAAAAACTTTTGTGCAGTGTTTCAGCATGGGACAAATGTACTTCATGGCCACACACAGTTGGCTTGTCAAGGCTCATGGGAATTGTAGTCCATGGACATCTGGAGAGCCACAGTTTGGCCACCCCAGCCTTATGACAATTCTAGAGGGTGGCCTCAATGATCTGCAGAAGATGAGCTTGACTGGAGTCCAAGACCAACCTAGAGACCAAGTGAGCCTTGACTTTGGTGGTAGAAAGGGCTGCCAGGTTCATAGAATCATAGAATCATAGAATCATAGAACCATAGAGTTGGAAGGGACCATACAGGCCATCTAGTCCAACCCCCTGCTCAATGCAGGATCAGCCCTAAGGTTGCAGCTGATTTATGGCAAGCCCATGGGTTGGAACATTTTTCCCCCTGATATGGTGATCGTGCTAACTTTTTCTAAAATTGAGAGTGAAAGAAGGGAATATTTTTAAAATACTGCGTGGGAGGATGTGTAAAGTTTAACAATGTAATCATATCACAGCAGCTCTCTTTTAATATACACAACAGTCGGCATGTGCGACATTTTCTCCCGCTTCGCCCCTCTAACCTTAAAAGGGCAAACAGAGAACAAAACACCTCTGTGTTTTACTTAGCTTGTGTTGTTTGGCACACAACACCGCCCTGCTAGTCCAAGAGTCTGTGTTCAAACTGTATTTTAGAACAGATATTATTATAAGTATATCTATATTGTGTTAACATCCAGAATCGGTTGCTCGGGGCCACACAGGCAAACAAATGGTTATGTCCTTCCTCGCACAGTTCCTCTCTTGGGGTAGAACCAGAAGAGTTATTTTAAGTTGTCCTTTCGGACCCTGTTAAAAACTAAATTGGGATTTTAAAACCAGGAAAAATATAACTTAATGGGGTTGTGTGAGATGCGACAGGCACGTTTTCACTCATTCTTCATATATCTATTTGTTTATTTCAGATTTTATTTAAATGTATTTAAGCAAAACGTTTTAAATGAGAGATGTGGAAAGATGTTGGACAGTGCCCTAAGCCAGCTCGCTGGTAAAGCGATATATAAATTAAATACATAAATATTTGCATCGGTGAAGGGAGATAAGCCTTTTGGTCGTTGGAACATTTTCCTTCCCACTCCAAGGGGGACTTTCAAGTCAGGCAGACAGAAAAGTACCTGAAGTGACTGGAAGGTTAGAAGGGAAAAAGGGAAACCCTCTGAAGAAGAAGAGTTGGTTTTTATACCCCACTTTTCTCTGCCTGAAGGCGTCTCAAAGTGGTTTACAATTGCCTTCCCTTCCTCTCCCCACAACAGACAACCTGTGAGGTAGGTGAGACTGAGAGAGCCCTGACAGGATTGCTCTGTGAGAACAGCACTATCAGGGCTGTGTCTAGCCCAAGGTCACTCTGCATAGCCTCATGCCCTCCAGAATACTCTAGTTCATCCCTCTCTGTGCCTGCTCTCTTGCTGTTTCATTTCAACTCAACTGGCCCTCAACATTCCTCATCTCCTGAAATCAATGAGCATGCCCATTCCTTATCAGGCTGGATTTTTGGTACTGTTACACATTGGTGTTTTCTTCAGTCATTCAAATGTAATATTATTTCCCTGTGGACCTGGGACTTTCTCCAAGTGCATTAACCCCCCACCCCACCCCACCCCCAAACACACACACACATTATCTACCATGTGGCTCTGTTTTACTGCTTTGCTGATGCACATTTAACCATCCATTTGAGTTATTAAAATAAGTGGCTTGTGTTTATATCCTATGCAGTTCGTGTTTCTATATTATTTCCCAGGTGTAATGAATTAGGCCCTGCATTCATTGACTTGGGGAGTTAAAGGCACCTTTTTTTCAAAGCAGGCTGTTTAGCTGGCTCTAATGGTCATGTATGATGCACATTTCCCCTTCCCATGCTGTGGGCAATGAAACCTCCAGAGTGCTTCAAACAAGCTTAGTTGTTGCATTTCAGTTTGTCCTACTGTCAACAGAGTTCTCTGCTGCTGCCTTGATCTACAGCTGAAAAGATACGCAATTTGTCAAGGACAAATCTGTATATATTTTGGCTCGGTGTTTGTTTACTCCTGGCTTCTATTTTTGGAAGATGCTTGCAAATCACACTGAAATGTGAGATCTGGAATTCACGAAGGCTCCGCTCCTTCTGCAATCTGAAGAACGGCTCAGCAAGATGACACAACCAATGAACGGGAGTGAGGGTGCCTTGTCTATTCCACTGTAACACAAGCTGGAGCATCACAGCAAAGGGGGAAATTACGGACTGTGATGATGCCGTCTTTATCTTTCTTAACTTGACAGGTTGCTTGGAGAAAACTCCTCGCCCATGGAAAGCTGGCACACCAGGGTTCTAGATCATTAATTCTCCCTGAGGTGCTGGCTTTCTGTGTGCAAAGAATGAGACCTGCAGTCTCCTAGCTGCATCCTAGGGAAATGCAATCCCCACCTAAGGGCACAGCATTTCGGAATATCTAGCTCAGTTCCCCGCTGACAAGTCATTTGTGAAGCAGATTACTTTAAAACAATAAAAGGTAAAGGTAAAGGTATCCCCTGTGCAAGCACCGAGTCATGTCTGACCCTTGGGGTGACGCCCTCTAGCGTTTTCATGGCAGACTCATGGGTGGCTTGCCAGTGCCTTCCCCAATCATTACCGTTTACCCCCCAGCAAGCTGGGTACTCATTTTACCGACCTCGGAAGGATGGAAGGCTGAGTCGACCTTGAGCCGGCTGCTGGGTTCGAACTCCCAGCCTCATGGACAGAGCTTTCAGACTGCATGTCTGCTGCCTTACCACTCTGCGCCACAAGAGGCTTAAAACAATATTTAGCCTCAAAAACAGGTTGATGGTTTAGAAAGCCACTGTTGCCTAACTATTACGATCACCAATCACCGTCCCTTCAAAAGTCATTATCCCACAGAAAACAAAAACAGGACATCGTTGGTTAGCAATTGGTTAACAGCTGGGTCTCTTCATGAATCCAGCTGTTTGCTGTAGTGTTCATGGATGTAAGAAAGAACCGGGGAGAGGAAATCGTACACGTGACGTGAACCCTTTCCTCCTTCTGCCCTTTCTCTGCCATCTTGGCTGGGGTTTGTTCAAGCTCTGCTCCCCGTTCTGCTTGACAAGGTGCCATGCCCCAGGGCACCCTGGGAAACCTAGTACCAGTTAAAAGCAGAGGAGAGAAATTATTCTCGTTGTCTCTGGCCCCTGCCTGGCCTGTTTGGGTTCAGCTTGCAACCACAGGACTTGTCCTAGCTAGCACAGTTGAAGGGGGGGGGGGGAGAAAGAGGAGAAAGAACAATACATCTAAAGAAAATCAATCATGTATTCATCTCTAACAATGATCTCACTATTCAGCATCAAATGCCACCCTAGGAACACATCATGCATGATCACATTTGCAGACAGACGCTCACCTCTGCAATAACGGCCGTCTGATGCCAGCTGGAAGCCAGGTTTGCAAATGCATTTGAAGCTTCCGTCTTCATTGATGCACATGCCGTTAAGACACATATTTCGTATGCTGCATTCGTCCATATCTACAAAACGGTGCAGGAAAAAAAAAACAGATGTTCACCACAGCGCTAGAGCGCACCATTCCAGTTTTTCAGAGAATCTAACTTTTCCTAGCAGAGGGTTACCAATGACTGGTCTTGAAAGGTATAGTAGTTTTTTTTTTTGTGGATTAAAAAAAATGCCCAGAAAAGTGGAGCTTAGAGGCTTATGGTGTTCCTGTCCCTGCCAAAAGCTCTTCTTGGTCTGCCAAGCGAAGCCTCTTTGGGTCATGGGTGGTTTTTTACTCTGGTTTCCTGCTTTGGTTTTATCCAGAGTAAAATTTATGGTTTTATTTAGCTAAGCTTCAGTCCACCGGACAGTTGTAGCTTGCCTCTGTATGTTTCCATGTTGCATCATTTTTAAGTGTTTTAGTTTCATCGTGTTTTATGTCACCCTCCTACTCCTCTAGGCATGTTACAGATTAAAATTGGATCATGAACAAAGTCTTAAAGTTAAGAGCATTCTCAATTCCTAGTTGCCATATAGATCTTCCCTTAAAAAAACCATCTGCTGATTTCTTTTTCCCTGTAGATTAAAAAAGTTAGTGAGGGAGACAATTTATAAAGCAAAATTTAGTGGGTCCAGCTATAAGGAACCCAAGGGCAATCCACTGAAATGCTTTTGCGTGTGCTTTAAAGTAATTGTTATGATTCACTGTTAGTACCAATAAATTAATGCCTACGTCTATGTGGAAGATAACTGGGAACAGATTTATGCAGAGAAAAGGAAATAATTAATGTGTAGTCCAAATGCAGGGAAGGGCATTTTCCTGCATGATGTCTTAAAAGTCTAAGAGAGATACATCCACCCAATTTGAATACCTGCAGCAACAGAGTTAAAGGAATTTATGCCTTAATTAAATTGATATTATATCAGAAGAACAAAAATGTAGAGAGATTTGAGAGTATCTGGAGAACAGAGAAGGTATTAAATGCACTAGATTTTGATGACAGGAATGTATCTAATTAAAGCTGGGCTTGTTCTTAAATATGCTTTTAAAATCATTAGTTTATATGAGTAAATTTTGCAATCTTGCGTGGATTACCTATTTGTTATTTTGACGTAGATGGAATGTTGTACTTAAGAAATAAATATTTTTTTTTTAGTCTAAGAGAAATACATGGAGAAGATGGAATGGTGGCTACCCACACTAACAAGTAATGTGACTTCTGGGTCCAGAAATAATATATTCTTGCAATCTATTTGCTGGGAACTCTCACAGCTGAGAGTTACAGATGGCAAATGCTCTGAACCACAAAGTACCTTTCTGGCCAGCCTAGAAAACACTAACAGTGTAATGATAATTACAGAACCATAGAGTTGGAAGGGGCCAAACAGGCCATCTAGTCAAGCCCCCTGCTCAATAAGTAATTCAACTCAAGATCCTGGAGCTCACTCCCAGGAAAGGACTCAGAGGACTGCACGCTAAGGAGTCTATACGTCTGACTAGACAAGGAAATAATTAACGGTACAGAACGTACAGCTTGACCCTGCAGCACATTATCACTAAGTTCCATGGAGCTACGTAAAACTGCATAGAATTGGGACCCTACGGGGCTTTAGCATTCCCCATTGGGACCCTACAGGGCTTTAGAAGAAGAAGAAGAAGAAGAAAAGAAGAAGAAGAAGAAGAAGAAGAAGAAGAAGAAGAAGAAGAAGAAGAAGAAGAAGAAGAAGAAGAAGAAGAAGAAGAAGAAGAAGAAGAAGAAGAAGAGTTGGTTCTTATATGCCGCTTTTCCCTACCCAAAGGAGGCTCAAAGAGGCTTACAGTCGCCTTCCCATTAGCATTTCCCATTGGGACCCTACAGGGCTTTAGCATTCCCCACTGGGACCCAACAGGGCTTTAGCATTCCCCACTGGGACCCAACGGGGCTTTAGCATGCCCCATCATCCTCACTGGCCCTTTAAAAAATACTCTTAATTCACTTGATTCAACAGACTTCATTCAATAGACTTAATTGGGCAAGAGGAATACAGCTAAAAAAAAAAAAAAAAAGAGGTCACGTTTGGGGCCATACATGCCTGACTCCTACTGCCTTTCGTTCTCTACTTTATGCCCTTACGCAAGCACACAGCAGAATCTGAGCATGGAAACTGTTATGGTGTAACAGGCCATTACTGCAGGAGCTGATGCAATGCAATACGACGTTTTGGCAGCATTCTTAATGGGAGGATAAATGTTTTAGCAGACTATACTGTAGCCCTTCTTATTACTGTTCAAACATGGGGATTTGGTCTGGAATGGAGGGGGGGCAAGGGAGAAGAGAAGTTAGAATGAAGTGGTATGATGGGTTCCCAGATCGGTACAGATGTGTAGATTTGATATCAAAAGGCAATCTGAACCTTTAACTATCCCCCACAGAAAGGAAATAAATAATGTTAATTCCTGAAGGATCTGCCCCGACCAACGATAACAAAATTATTAGTGACCTTTACGGCCAGGTCACAATGACGTAACAGTACAGCCAGGATCCGCCCAATGGAGTGATCCCATAAGGGTTGCAAGTTAAGATTCAGAGGTGGTTTTTGCCATTGCCTGCCTCCATATCACAATCTGGTTATTCCTTGAAGGTCTCCCATCCAAATACTAGCTTCCAAGATCAAACAAGATTGGACTAACAGGTAAAGGTATCCTCTGTGCAAGCACCGGGTCATGTCTGACCCTTGGGGTGACGCCCTCCAGCGTTTTCATGGCAGACTCAATACGGGGTGGTTTGCCAGTGCCTTCCCCAGTCATCACCGTTTACCCCCCAGCAAGCTGGGTACTCATTTTACCGACCTCGGAAGGATGGAAGGCTGAGTCAACCTTGAGCCAGCTGCTGGGATCGAACTCCCAGCCTCATGGGCAGAGCTTTCAGACAGCCCGGGCTATCCAGGTTAGGGATAATGTTAAATATGATATATTTAGTTATTCTTAATTAAAACATTTCTATCCTGTCTTTCCTCATTGTTCAAGGCAGCTTACAATAATATTTTAAAATATTTTCGGCTAAGGCCAAAAAGAAAACAGCAAACCCCGAATCTCTCCCCTCTCCACTCCTTAAAAGATGGCTGCCATTCAAACCCACTCAAAACCCCTTGGCAAACAGGAAGGACACGCACAGCTTCCTGAAGGTCGCCAAGAAGGGGGTCTTCCCTCACCTCTTCAACAAGACCCTGGGTGGAAAAGGCCCAGGCAGACAGTCTACCCTACGCAGTGGGATGGACAACAGATGGCTGTCTGACGGCCATAGCTGTTGCACAGGGACATGCACTGAAATTTCTCTTCTATGGACTATTTTACTTTTCACTTACATTCAAAGTCAGACACAAAATAATTTATGATTTCTTTTTTTTTTTAAATGTTTATCTATCCCAAAAAGGAATTTTGGCATGAAATCTTTGAGCTGAATCACTGAGACAACATCCGGCCCAAAATGTTTCTATGACCAGCACTCAAAATTCTTTTTTAACAAAAGAGCGGTTTATTGGAAACCCCCTCAAGGACTCTGGGAAATACAATTCAGGTGGGTGGCCGTGCTGGCACAAAGCAACAGGAGCTGAATTCAAGGCCGGTGGCATCTTTAAGACCAAGCAAGTTCAGATCTGGGAATCAGCTGATGTGCACATGCTCAAAGAAGTGTGTGTGCATATGAACACTTATGCCTTGAATAAAACCTTGCTGGTCTTAAAGGTAAAAAGGTAAAGGTTGACCCTGTGCAAGCACCGAGTCATGTCTGACCCTTGGGGTGATGCCCTCTAGCGTTTTCATGGCAGACTCAATACGGGGTGGTTTGCCAGTGCCTTCCCCAGTCATTACCATTTACCCCCCAGCAGCAAGCTGGGTACTCATTTGACCGACCTCGGAAGGATGGAAGGCTGAGTCAACCTTTGTTGGTCTTAAAGGTGCCAAAAAGGACTTGAATACTGTTCTCTGGGAAATATGATAAAAGAGAATCTCTCTCTCTCTCTCTCTCTCTCTCTCTCTCTCTCTCTCTCTCTCTCTCTCTCTCTCTCTCTCTTTCTTTAAAGGGGTCTAGGAGGTAAAATTACATCAAATTATGCTTACGTTTTATCAGAGTCACACTTCTTTAAGAGTCAAGACATGAGTTGTAATAAGATCCTGTCAGGGATGTTGTTAAATACACGATAAAGCCAGGAATGCAGGATGCCGTGTGCAATTAGAACAACTTCTTAAGAACATTCCCTTTCGGTGGCTACAAACTCAAGTTTTAGGATAGGGGGAATGCGCTGTTTTAGTTGCGTGCATAACATCACTGCATTGGTGACAAAGGAGTATTTAAGCTGATCTTGTATATTTAAAAAAACCCTGAACTTTGATTAAGATGACTAGCGTACTGAGGTGGTAAAAATTCACCTTGTGTACCACCATCTGGCTCTGTCCAATGAAGGGAACTGTAAGGAGGTCAGGTGAAAGTCTTCTTATACCAGTCACATGGACCAACGAAGCTGCCTTATAATACATCAAATTGGCAGTAGGTCTCCAAAGTCTCAGGCAGATGTCTTTTATGGCAGGGGTAGTCAACCTGTGGTCCTCCAGATGTCCATGGACTACAATTCCCATGAGCCCTTGCCAGCAGGCACTGGCAGGGGCTCATGGGGATTGTAGTCCATGGACATCCGGAGGACCACAGGTTGACTACCCCAGTTTTATAGCATTTACTCCCTGATTCATTTACAACTGAAGCTGCTGGGGACTGAAGATGTTGGAAACTTCTGCATGCCAAGCAGATGCTCTGGCACTGAGCCACAGCCCCCTCCCCTCACAGGTCAGCTGATACTCCCTGACCTCAGTTTTTCTGATGTGAGCTGTCTGGGAGACCTCCTCTTGATAACTGCAGACCGCTCTTTCAAGAGGCAGATCTGAAAATGTTTTAATTGGAACCCCCTTTCTTGGTTCTCTCTTATGTGGAAAAATATTGGGGGTGGGTGGGAAACGCTACTTAGGATTGAAGATGGGATCCAGAGGCATGTCGCTATTTCGGGTCTTATTTAAAAGCTACACCCTTGGCTAGCAAATCCTACTGGATTTGTGTCCTCACAAAGATGCAGGTGGAGGTGCAAAGGCATATGCAAAGGAGAAGGGGACCCTGACCTTCACAGTTCCTCCCATCGGCTGTCACATGGAAACCAGCGTTACAAACGCAGTGGAAGCTGCCATCTGTGTTGATGCAACGCCCGTTGTTGCATATGCGGCCATTTTGCAAGCATTCGTCAATATCTGTAACGGAAGAAAATAGTCGGGTCAGTTTCATTCAAAACCTAGCTGGCTTTTCCCATAGGTTGCGCCT